>NC_137796.1:106751279-106923671 GCF_963383645.1 Muscardinus avellanarius
CGAAAATGCGATCTTTCAGTCTCAACTTCGCAAGTACTGGAATTACAGGTGTGCACCATCATGCCTGACCTCATTTCCATTCTTTGAAAAGAAACTCCATGCCACCACTCCCTAGCTTCCTAGCTTTCATTTCCCCAGCCCTAGAAACCCACTAGTGTACTTTTATCTCTAAAAATTTCTCAACCTTGAACCTTCCACAGGAATAATGTCATACAGTATGTGGTTCTTGGTTATGGTGTTTTTATACCAAGTATCATGTTCCCAAAGTGCATCCACCTGGTAGCATGTGTTGGCACTTTGCTCCTTTTTATTGCTAAGTAATATTCCATTACTTGAATATCCATTAGCTGATGAACATTTGGCTGTTTCCAGTTGTGAACTGTTAAGAAATGCATTCAATCCAGAACACTGATTGGCACCGACTGTTTGCAGGGTACTTTGTTGGGGCCTTTGAAAGAAAAAATGAGTTGTCTCCTGCCTGGCTAGAGTGTTGCAGTTTTTAGCAAAAGTCATAGTCACCCCTAGGAACTAGAGTTGCCATAAAGGAAAAAGCTAAAGAATCCAGAGGGAGAAGGGAGTTTGCTTGCAATTTTAGGGATGGGTCTGAGATGAAATGGAAGAGTGGAAGTTTGCTAGAATCTCTGGAACCACTCAGGCAGACAGCACAGATAGAGTAGATGCATAAAGGAGTCTCATGTTTCCAATAGAGAAGAGTGGCTCTGAGGACCTGGAGGGCAGAGGGCAGGGAGACGGGGCAGGAGGTTACTGGGCGCTTCTCTGCTCAGCAAACCATGAGAAGCCAGTCTCTCTTCCAACCCAGATGAGGGTCTCTTCCCTGATTATATTAAACAACAGATATCTTTTGAGGCTGTGGAGTACTTCCCTGCTCTGAAAACAATGAGAAGTATGTCTGTCTTCCAACTCTCCAAGGAGAATACCAGCCTCTCTTCTCTGACACATTAAACCACAAATATTTATGGAGCATGTGCTGTGTTTAAATACTAGGACTAAAGTGAGAAAAACTAGGGTTTTTGAAGTCATGGAAGTTATATTTTAGTGTGAAAAGACAGATGATACATTCATAAAATAGTGCATAATATATCTTTCTATAGCATTTTTTTTGTGGTACTGGGGTTCCTGGAAACTCTTCTACCTCTGGGCCACACTCCCAGACCTATTTTTATATTTTTGTTTGTAAACAGGGTCTCTTAAGCAAGCAAGGCTGGCTTTGAACCTGCACGATCCTCCTGTCTCCGCCTCCCAAGCGTGGGGATTACAAGCGTGCGTCACCATGCCCGGCGTTCTGCAGCCTTTTTAGGATAGAAAGGAAAAGATCACCCTATCTATGTTCTTCTACAGATTTCCTTGTAATTTTATTCTATTTCACTTGAAAAGTTATCCTGGCAATTGACCTATAAAGGAACTTTAGTGTTTGCTTTATGCATTTTAAAAGTCATGCGGTATTTCTGCAAGAACTAGGACAATATATTTAAACAGCAGAACTTAATGTTTATTAAGGTTTTTTTTTTCCCCTAGTAGACTTTGTGGCGAACAATGTTGCAAACTTTGCAACACATAAACTTCACTAGTCTCTCTGAAGATAAGTTGGTAGTGTTGGAATCTCAGCGAAAAGCATATTTGAATTTTGAATGGCAAATTTACCCAATTTTCTATTAGAGGAGCTGCAGTGAGCTTCTACACAAATGAAGTATAAGAACATGGCTTACTCTGTTGAATTTTCATTAGGGAGACCAATATGACTGCACCTTTTTGAAATATATCATTAGAAGCCTATTTGACTTTGAAGGATGGATTTGAGGAAAATGCCTTAGTTTGTTCATGCTGCTATAACAAAATACCCCAGACGTGAAAATTTATAAAGAACAGGAGAACAGAGGCTTATTTAATCACGCTTCTGGAGACTGGGACGTCGATGATCGCGGCAGCAGCAGGTTCAGTTATCTAGTAAGGGATGCTCTCTGCTTCCAAGATGGTATGTTACTGTTGGGCCCTCCAGAGGGAAGGAACTCTATGTCCTCAAGTGGTGAGAGGTGGAAAGGCAAGAGAACCAAGCCCTGCAAAAAGACTCTTTTATAAAGCCTTAGTCCCTTCACGAGGGAGAAGTCCTGGAATGGAATTAATTACATCTTAAAGGCCCACCCCTTCATCTTAGCACATTGGCCGTTACACTTCAATGCCTGGATTTTAGAGCTGACATTGTCAAATTGTAGCAGGTGCAGAGACTGAGCAGGGGAGGAACCAATTTGCTGTTACCTAGAGAAAGAGATGACATGTCAGATGCAGAGGGTGAGGGGAGTTCAGAATTAAGACAAGAGAACTTGATCAGATTCACTGTAGAAACAAGGGAGAGAATTATTTCAAACACGGCATTCTAGAGGTGAAAGGGTTGGGCAGGTGTCTGTATTTGAAAGATGAGGAAGCTCAGGACTTGAGGGAGGAGCCTGTCCTTAGACTCCACCCATTCAGGGCTGTTTCCAGCCATTGCATTTAAAAGACACAGACGTCTTTGAAACTGCTAGAGCTCACCTTAAATGACTTACACTGAAGCTTGAAGAAAAAAAAAAACCCCAAATGATCAACGTGGGAAATTATACTTGCTTTTGGAAAGAGGCCTTGGACAGAACCTCTCGTCTGGGGAAACATATGGAACAAGCCGTTCTCTCTGAAGGGGAAAAAAATGTGGTGCAAAGCTTCCAAGGGGGCAGATGGCATTCCTGAAAATCTCAGCCTTCCTCTGGGTCTCCACTGCTGCAGCAAAATGGAGTTTTACCTGCAGAGTCCCCAGATAAGGCCAGGAGACCTGAAAGTACATTGCTTCAAGTTTCTGAATCTCAGTTTGAAGATACAGTAGCTGTGTCCATTCTAGAAAGCCAAGAACCTAACAAATTCCAGAGCTCGAAATGGAGATATTACTAGCCAAGTCAGACTTTTTTTCTATGAGATCAACATTGACACTAAGAAGATCCCCAAATATTATATTATTATAAAAGGTATCTGATAGTTATAAAAGTAGCTAAAACTTGGGAGGTGACAACGTCCTGGAGAGAAAGAAAACCTACTGATATAGTCTCTAAACCTGAGAGTCTTGGCAGAAAACATCAGTTAAGAGGCAAAGAAATCAATGGGGGCTTTTGCCAATCTTAAGGTGGTGAAAGCCAAAGAGAAAAGCAAATATGAACTTCAGAGTTATCAAGACAGTCAGTACCCATGTGGCTGAGATCCCAGAATGGAGAAATGGGAAAAATTAGAGCCCTATACTATAAGTGAGTTTCCTCCTCCAGTGGGTTTCTGACTTGTAAGTGGAGGACAGGATGAGATGCAGAAACTTGAGTCAGATATGTGCTACTAGGAGGCTGAGATTCCACCAAATGGGAACAGGAGGTGGGAAAGGACTCAGGATTCGTCATCCTGTTGGGCAGCCCGTCAACACGCTGGCGTTTAGTTAGGAGAGCTGAAGACCACACCTTGGCGCTGTAGCGAACACAGGCGTGTTCTCACAAGACTAAAACGCACATTGGATTATCTTGATTCCTTTTAATTAAAGTGATCTGCTCCTACTTGGACTCCCTGTTGGAATCGGAAGAAATTCTGCCAGGAGAAAGATCATAGCATGCATAGATATTACAGTTTTTCAAATGTGTGCTGTGAAGAATTCACCCAGAGATGGCCAGGCATACCAGGACATGAGGCTAACAGGAAAAGCACGATAGAGACAGGAGCAAAAATGATTCAGGTACTGAATAATAAAGTATGGATGAAAAAATAACTCTGATTAAGATAGTTAAAAGTGAGGCACGAGATAGGGAATTTAACAAAATTAAGGAATACAGAGAAAATAAATTAAGGAAACCTCTTAAGTGTGCTAATTAAGTCACATAACAGTTACTTATGAAGATAGTCAAGTAAAGAAAAAGTCAGTAGAAAGCATCTACGTAGAAGCTCAAACACAAAAAGCAGGTGCCAGAAAAAATAGTCATAAAATAATCATAAAAGTGGCAAAACAGTCATAAAAATAGCCATAAAACAATGATATTGTTTTGATCTAATAAATATGCATGTGGCGTGTCAGAATGGGGCGAGAGACAGAAAGGAAGAGACGCAATATATGAAGGAAATGACCGAGAGCTTCCCAAAAGGGATGGAAGACATCAGCCCACAGATTCAAGAGGCACGACAAACTCAAGTAAGATAAAGACAAAGACAACCACGCTGGTCACATTACAGTAAAACTGTCAAAACAATGACTGAAATCTTTAAGGAAACAGAGAAAAAGAACCTCCTTTTATCTCCAGAGAAATAATAATAGGAAATATGACAGCTAGTTCTAAGGAACATGTGAAAATCAAAAAACATGTGCTGAGAAAAAGTGACCAAGAATTTTATAGGCAAGAAAAAAAGTTAATTCAAAAGTAAAAGCACAATGGCGGTTCACGCCTGTAATCTCAGCACTTGGAAGATGGAGGCAGGAGGATCGCGGGTTCAAAGCCAGCCTCAGCAATGTAGGGAAACTCTCAGCAACCTAAGGAGACTCTGTTTCAAAAACAAAGGTAGCTGGGCGTGGTGGCACAGGCTTGTAATCCCCGCGCTTGGGAGGCGGAGACAGGAGGATCGTGCTGGTTCGAAGCCAGCCGAGCCGGCTTAAGAGACCTTTTCCAAATAAAAATATAAAATAGGCATGGGAGTGTAGCCCAGAGGCAGAAGGGTTTCCAGGAACCCCAGTACCACCAAAAACAAAACAAAACAAAACAAAACAAAAACCAACAAAACAAACAAACAACAATGACAAAAAAAAAAAAGCAAAGGTAAAAAGGGTTGAGGGTATAGCTTGGAGGTAGAATGCCCCTGAGTTTAATCCCCAATACCACTCACAAAACAAAGTGACAAATCTAAAACAAAACAAAAAAATGTAAAGGCAAAATAAAAACATGTTTAAAAAGCAAAACCTGAGATGGTTTGTAGCAGATATTTAATAAATTTAAAAAAAAGACTTTTTTAGGCTCAAGAAAAGTTTTTCTATATAGAAGAAGAAATGAAGAGGAATGGAAAAATTGGAATATATGTGTACAGCGTGTATCTGTTGACTGTAATAGAAAGACAGTGTTGTCTTGTGTGGAGGGTGACAAGGACGTGGAGCTCAAGTATCCTCAGGTTCTTACACTGAGAAAGGTGTCAACATTGCAACTCCCACGTGACCAGAGTCAAGGAGGTGCACTATCATCTTAAGAGCAACTCTTAAAAGACTAGTAAACATATTCATAATCGTATCCATAGAGCGGAGCATGGCACAAGCAAAAATACCCCAAGAGATGTGAGGAAGGAAAAGGATACATGAAATAAACAGAAGAAATAGGGAAAAAGTAAGGGGATGCCGTGAGACCTAAAAATTTTGCCAGAAATTATATTATCTATGAGCAGAAGAATTAGTATAATTAAAGACAAAGGCTGTCAGACTCAAAAAGACACAGATGATTAGATAGACGAGAGATAAGGAGATAACAAGAGATATATTCTGCTACCAAAGCGATTGGATATTGGGATAGATTGGTAGTGAAAAATAAAATAAAGGGAAGGGGGTGCCATGAAAATATTGTCCAAAAGAAAGAACTGAAAATAGCTATGTTCCTGTAAATGTTGGCCCAAGGAAAATTGGAGCTGGACACAATAGCTGGCACCAGCCCAAGGAAAACCTAGGATTTATTCATTTATTCAACACATGGTTGCAGCATTTCTACTGCGGGCCAAGGAAGGACAGCTGTCAGAAGCAGGGATTTCAGTCGCAGGGAGATGGTCTAGGCAAAGGAGGGAGTCCGGAGTGCCTCCTGTGAGGCCTCCTGGGCTGCTTTTCAATGCAAAACTTCTGCTTCTCTTTTTGAACTTTTTTTTTTTAGAAAAGTGTCTTTTTAAAAAAATATATATTAAACTAAGATTCAGATTGATGAACTAAGAAAAAAGGGTGAATAAAAACAGCCCTCTAAACATCTGTGCTTGCACTTGTATTTTTAATGGGATAATATCGAAAGGAACAGGAGTTATTTGTGCTGTTTCAGGGCACCTGGTTATCATGAATAAAGTATAGACCAGCCCACTGCAGCCCCTCTCCACTGCCACCACGTCGATCCCTCTCTCTGCACAAGGCCCTTCTCTCTGCACCAACTGACATGAAATAGGCAGACAGGGCTGGGAGCTCTTAGAAGTTTGTGGGATTCCATTATTGTATAATATCAAAGGGATATCTTTGAAGCCCAATATGAGCCACTCAAGAAGGAAACTGCTCTGTAAGTTCCACACTTTAAGAATAATAAAGCTTGTAGAGACACCAGTAGACTAGTGGAGGGGGTAGAAAGAAGGAGGCAGGAAGGGGGAAGGAGAAGAATTGATGGAAGAAAATGTCCAAATTATTCTATGTCCATATATAAAGGCGTCACTACCAATCTCACTAAAATGTGCAAAAAGGGAGTGGGTAGGATCGAGGGGAACACACATAGAGACCTGTATGGATGGGTGAATGTTTATATCACTTTCAATTTCACTGCGATGTGTAATAACGATAGGCCAATAACTATTTTTAAAAGGAAAAAAGAATAATCATTATTACAATGATGAGGAAAGGAGAGTTTATTGTCGCTATCATTACCATTCTTTTCTATAAGCTCACATCTACCCTCATCACAGCTATATACTCAGAGCTTTTGAGAAACAATCTGACAGGAAGTGACTTGCCAGAGAGATTTGGCTTAGACATGTTGAGTGGACAGATGAGGGTCTGAGAAGAAGAGACTTCTTTATGGTTCTTAGGAGGACTCTCTGTGTCTCCTCGAGATCCATGCGTTGAAGCCCTAGCCCAGTGTGATAATAGCTACAGGTAGGAACTTTGGATTGGAAGGTAACTAGGTGTAGTTGAGGCCATGTAAGTGGACCTCCCTTGAGGTGAATAGCATCTTTATAAAATGAGGAAGAGAAAGCTAGGCGTGCCGGCACATGCCTGTGATCATGGTACTTGGGAGGCTGAGACAGAAGGACCAGCCTCAGCAAATTAGCAGGACCCTTAGTAACTTAGAGAGATACCATTTAAAAACAACAACAAAAAAAATAGGGCTGGGGGTGTAGCTCAGAGGTAGGACATGCCTGGGTTCAATCCTCAATCCCATAAAAATAAATAAAAAGTAAACGAATAAAAAGAGGAAGAGAAATCAGGCAGAAGGCAGCCGCTGGAAAGCCAAAAAGAGATACTCATCAAAGCCTGAATTGGCCAGCATTTGGTCTTGACATAGCCTCCAGAATGGAGAGAAATTAATATCTGCTAAAGAAACCATACAGTTTAATATTTTGCCATAGCTTTCTGAATGGACTGTGTCGTGGTCCTCTTCTCATTGATGCCCACTTCTTCCTCAGTATTACCGCTAGTTAATTTGGAACATATTCCCCTCCCCAGTCGCCCCGCACTTAGGCAAGGCTGCATTGCGGGGGTCTGAGCCTCTCTCTTCATGCACGATTGCAGCATATTCTCCAATTAATTGTGCAGCAGCCTCTTTGACTAATAAAATCTAAACAAAGGGCTTTTAATCTAATTCATTGTTTTCTTTTTTCCTCTGTCGTGAGCAGCCTGTCAAATGCAATCAGATTCTGCGTGCAGAACAGAGAGGAGGCAGGCATCGGCCCCACCTGCTTAGCAGGGCTGCGAGCAGGAAACTCCGAGTCAGAGAACAGTTGGCTGTACAGATGGCGGAGACGGGAAGACTTGGGGCAGAGCCACCCTCCGACTGGAGCTCAGCTCAGGGAAAGGACCATTTGGGAGTTGCAGGCAGAGAGACACATCCTTGTGCTTCTTGACTTGGCCCAGGCAGTTGGGTGCAAACTCGGAAAGAAATGCATAAATATTTACAAAGCGCCTGGATGTGATCAGTACTTAATATACATAATCTTCAATAATCAGGCAGTCATCGGGATAGAGATGGGTTTCCTTATTCCCCAGGTGTATTTGTTAACAATTAGTTAGCATTTGTGCTCTTGGGACCCAAATACCTAACAAGAACTACTTAGAGGAGGAAAAGGTTCCTTTGGTTCATGGTTTCAGAGGTCAGTCCATGGTTGGCAGAAACATCACAGCAGTGTGGCATGGCAGAAGCGAGCTCCCCCACTCAGGGTGGCTGGGAGCAGAGTGAGCAAGAAGAGGGGACGAGAGATAGATGTAGTCCTAACTAGCCATGCCCCCTGAGACTTACCTCCTTCAGCCATGCTCCACCTCTGAACCTTCTGCACTGGGGACCAGGTTTTCATCACATGAGCTTCTGGGGAGCATTCTAAACCCCAAAAGAAAGCAAGTAAAATGAACACCCAGTAGGTAAAGTGTCCTTAAGGTTTCTTGGCTAGTGAGTGGAGCTGTGGGGATGGGAATGCAGATTCTCTGCCCTGTACCAGACTCCCTGCAGGAAGCCCAAAGCATCTCATGGAGCAATCCTGCTGGACCTGTTTTTTGGTGATATGCTATATAGAGATGCCAGAGGAGTAGAAGGCACTCTTCATGCCTCTAAGACCTGCCTCTGCAAATGGGGAGAGAAGAATTAACATGCAGGGGCTAGTTTCAAAACAGGGATGTGTTGAACTGTGTGGGAACAGATAACATAGACTGGCTGCTCGTGACATCTCAGAACTTACATACAGTTAAAGGCCACTTTAACAGTATGTAAGTATATCTGTGGACCCCCATGAGTATGAAGACCACGACTCATCCATCCTTTGTGCAGTGCTTTTAGTGTTGTCTAGAAAATATATTAATAAAATCAACCTTAAAGGATAAATAAAAAACTCAGATGACATGGGATATATATATAGTGTATGTGTGTGGAGAGCGGTCATAGACTCCTCTGAGTTGGCATCACTCCTGGAAAAAAATTCACTTATAATTTCCTCAAGTCCAGGTCTCATAGAAGCTAATTCATTTTTATAACAGTGAACATGAATGAGATGATTCAGGAAACTGTGACATATCCCTTCAATCAAAGGCATGAAGGTTTAAAAAATAATGTTTGTCATAATATTAAGGAAAAGCACTGGGTTATTGAAATCAGGATATAAAAATTTGGCATGCTATATGATTTCTACTGGATATAAAGTTCTGATTAGAAGCTCTGGCTCTAAAGACTAACCCTGTCAGTCCTAGTTCCTCTACTCACCAACATGGTAGTATTGGATAAGCAACTGGATCTCTTTTTATTTTTTTATTTTTAATTCTAAAAATAATACTTTTTGCATAGGGTTATTGTGAGAATTAAATAAAATTACATACTTCATACAAAAGGCTTAGAGAAAAATCTTGTATCTATCATTGAGAAAAATCCTTATAATAATAATAATTATAATTATAATAATAATTATTATTATGCTTTGTTGTTCTTTAAAATTACTCTGAGATAGGCATGTTGGAACATGACTATAATTTCAGGCCTTGATAGTCTGAGTCAGGAGGATCACAAGCTTGAGGCCAGCCTCAGCAACTTGGCAAGACCATGCTTTAAAAAAAATAAAAAAGGAATTGGGGTATAATTCCGAGGTAGAAGGCCCCTTGGGTTCAACCTCCAATATAGAAAAATACTCTTTACTTTAGGTCTATCATTTTAAATATCACACCCCCCTGAACACACACAAACACACACACTCATGAGTGCATATATCACAGGTTTTATAAAATTTACCTCTGAGCAAGAGTATAGGACTCTTTGTAGAAAGTGGTGCTTCTGTGATAAACAGGGATTCAATTTTTCTCCAAAAACAATATGATTATAACCAAGTCTGGTGGCACATGTTTGTAATCTCAGTACTTGAGAGGCTGAGCTAGGAGGATCACTGGTTCACAGCCAGTCTCGGCTACTTAGTGAGGCCCTCCATAAGTTAGTGAGACCCTGTTTCAAAATAAAGAATACAGATTAAAAAAAGAACAAAAACATTGGGCTGGGTGTGTATCTCAGAGGTAGAATGCTCTTGGGTTCAATCCCCAGTACCAAAATAATTAAAAAAAATATGAATTGCCTATTACTGTAAATCAAAACAACTACTCGCTATAAAAGGGTAGAATATCTCCAACTGGAGTCCCTCTTTCCTCTGGTTACATGGGGCCAAACGATGAGATATTTTCTGCATATTGAACTTATAGCCTTTTCAGGACAAATTCTCAACACTGAGTCCCGCTGTTTGTCTTGAATCCTCCAAGGAAAGAAGGGAAATGTGAGAAGTCCCACTGAACGTTGCACAGCTCCCTACAGAAGACAGCTGCCAGGTGGGCTGGTCTATGGCCCGGCCTGTGCTCACCTTTGCCAACTCATGTCCTGAAGTGATGTCCCTTCGTTCCTGGAGGCCAGTCATCCACACGGAGTGTCCTGCTGCTACCTAATTGTGTAACAGGACTGAGACTGGGGCTGCCTCCTTCTGATGTGAAGCTTTAATTTAGGAAGTGTGCTTTATCACTTAAAATATAATATTTAGGCATGAATTGCTTCTGTCCACTTCCCGCCAAAGAGACTTGGCTAGGACGGATCAGTATGCGCTGGCAGGCAGCCACTCGAAAGAGAACGAGAGGAAAACTGGCATTCCAAGAACCAAGTCGACGTTATTTGGAGAAGTACCTGTTAGAGGATTAACTTCAGTAGAGTTTCAAAGAAATTTGTCAGTTGTAGTGATCCAAGCCACAGAAGCCCTCTGAGAGTTTTGTGACCAATGAAGTCAAGATGAAATCAGAAGAAAGGAGTAAAAGTGGAAGTCCGGCACAGAAAAAAACCAAGGCCAGCCGTCGGAGATAAGCAAGCAAGCAAGCAAGCAAGCAAAAGCTTCATTAAGACAGCCAGCTGGGGATTTTTTGAAAAGGAGGGGGCTTCCGCTCACAGCGGAAGATCGCACGAGGTACGGGGCATTTACTGATTGGGTGGTTCATACCCCAGTGGGTGTGTTATCAGGGGACTGGTTGTTGGGCATCCTGTGGCCCCCTTTGGCTGGCTATGAGGTAGCCAGCACAATCCGGAAGAGAAGCCGGAGAGGTGCCATCTTTGGCATGACTGGGCTGCTTATCCTAACCAGGAGAACATATATGTCCTTATGAAAAGGAAATTTCATGGCCATTGGGAGAGAAAGGAGGGGAAAGGTATCTATACCACTGGGCATGGACATCAAAAACTAATCTTGGTCAGGCATGATGGCATACAGCTGTAATCCCAGTGTATGGGAGGCTGAAACAGGAGGATCACAGGACATCCTCACGAGTGTATTAGTACTTTCAGCAACCTAGTCAGAACCTGTTTCAAAAGATTTTTTAAAGAATTGGGGGTATAACTTAAAGGCAGAATGTCCCTGGGTTCCATTTCTAGTACAAAAAAAAGAAAGAGAGAAAGAAGGAAAGGAAGAAAGAAAGAGGGAAGGAAAGAAAGAACAACTAATCTCAGCAATGATTTTCAGTAGAACATTCTCAAGGTTCTTTGGCAAAGGAAGGAAAGAATAACCCGCCCTCCAACAATAATAGGGAAAAAGTTATGCCTTGCCTTATCTAGCCAATAAATATTTATCTCTATTTATTAAATACTTATTGAGCATCTTCTGTCTGTCATCTCCATTCTTGGCATCTGTCTTTCTAGCAGTGAACAAGAGAAGCAACGCTTCCTGATCAGAAGAAAATGCAGATAAGGTGAGTCAGCATACACACAAATCCTGCAAATTGTGTCAATTCTAAGCGCTACCAGCATCACAGGACAAGGTGAAATAATGGAGAGGGGTGCCTGTCTTGGTCAGAGAGAGCTTATCTGAGGTGGCAAGGGTAAGGAGCCACTCCATGTAGGTGCAGATGCAAAGAAAAGATGCTTCAGGTCCAGGGACCAGTTGGAACTAAGGCTGGAGGAGGGGCTGGTGGATGGGAGGAGCTGGAAGAGCCTCAGAGTGATGGGCTATATAAAAGGAAAAAGAGCAGGTGCCTTATCCATCCAGTCTTCGAGAGGGAGATACTAGGTGGGGATCTGACTCTAGTTTTCTCTACTAAATAAGCACCAGCGTTATGATGATCATATTCTCAGATTCCAAACTTTACGACCTCTCTCTTTATAGGTAACCTGGCAGGCATGTGCCCGGGAGTCCATCGTTCACTGAAGCACGGGGTGAGGCTCAGGAGGGGAGACTCAGCGACGCCCTCCACACGTGACAGCCACTGTTGTTCAGAGCCTACCGCTACCGGCTCCAAGTGCTGGGCGAGTGACCATGACTTGCTACGCAGTGAGGCACAGGGGGAGTCCCCACAGGAAAGCCCACAGCTGGTGTCAGGTGGGGAAATGATGAGAAATAGCAAGGACATAAGAGCGTGGTGGGTGATTCTCAGAGAGAACAGAGCCCCATGTGGGAATTCAGTTCTGTATCTGCAGACTGAATCCTTTTTCTTTTTCTGTGAGAGTAATTTGCTTTTCTTCAGCGTGCTTTTATCTCACGTATAAGGAACACTGGGTACTGCCACTCTGTGCATAGTGGGAAAACTTGAGATTGCTGAACATGTGGGTCTTTTCATCCCAAAAAAGCACTTTGGGGTTGGACAGACTGAGGTTTTGGTCCTGGGTCTAACTCCATCATCATCATCATCATCATCACCATCATCATCACCACCATCATCATCATTATTTTGGTACTAGGGATTGGACCCAAGAGCAATTTACCTCTGCACTACATCCTCAGCCCTATTTTATTTTATTTTTTTATTTTGAAACAGGGTCTTATTAAATTGCTGAGGGTTTACTGAGGCTGACCCAGAGCCTGACATCCTCCCATCTAGCCTCCTAAGTACAGGGAATTCAGGCATGGACCACTGGCACCTAGCTCGGTTCTGACTTTTGGATTTTGCCTTTTAACTGTGTGAACCTGTGCAAATCATTTAGTCAATCTTAGCCTCATTTTGTACAACCACAAAATGGGGATAAAATTATGAGCATGTAGGGTTTTTAAAGAAGACAAAAGGATTCCTCCCCTTTTTTCTTCTCCTCTTTCTCTCCTCTCTGTTTCCCCTCTTCCCTCTTTTCTCTTTTTCCTCATTGTGATTATTAGCACCAGGCAACATACCATAAAGTACATACAGAGCGCAGACTCCCTCCTCCTCTTCCTCCTCCTCCTCCTCCTTCTCTTCCTTCTCCTCCTCTTCCCTTTCTTTCTTCTCTTCCTCACTGTGATTATCCACACCTGGCAACATACCCTAATGGGTATACAAAGTGCAAATTTGAGGACCTGCTCACTTCTGTTTGAATCTGACTCCACTCTTCAGATATGTGATGTTCTGGAGATGCAAATACTCCACACTTCAGCTTCCCTATGTCTGAGGGGCAAAACCAGCCTGCATCTCATAGGATTGTTGTGGAGACTAGCTGCCCACCTACAAAGAAAGTGCTCAGAGCCAGGGCTAGTGACTGTAATTGTTTTCATATGGGCAGGAAGGTGGGTCTATTTGTGATATTTAAAAACAGACCTTGCATGTTTTAATTATCAACTCTGCTCTTGAGACTTGAAGCCAGACGTGTGTGGGTAATAATCTGTTAATGTCTTGCTTCTCACTGTCAAAGATAAACGTGATGCCCTGAATCCACAGCTACCCCCTGCCCGGCGCTGTTCTTCCCTGACTGCACAGGCCCACAAGATGACTCCCAAAGGAGCCCCTGAATCTGCAGCCCAGCTGGTGTCTGCAGGGGGAAGGCAATAGTATTCCAGCTGCACCTGTAGCCCCGCCCTTCCTGTGACACCCTCCTCTCCCTGAACCCTTTAAGGTCTCAATAATTCACCGCAGTCACTGTGCTCAGACAGGTTGCTTGGAAAAGCAAGTTCTGAGCCAAGGGTTTTGGCAGGTCTTAAAATATTTCCTTCTGTGCGACTGCAATCACAGCTCCATCATGGGAACCTGGGAGAGCAGCAAGGCACAGAGGGGAGAGGAATGAGCAGAATCAGCCTCAGGTTTATAACTCATCCTTATCACTGAGAGCTCCAGGCACCATGGATCTGGCTTGTCGCAGGAGATCCAGGACAAATGAACTAATGTCTTCTTGGTTATATCTATTTTAATTTTGCCAGATTAATAAAATGTGGATCTAATCCCTGAGCTAGCTACCAATTGCTCCTGCAATTCTAGTGGACTGAGCTCGGAACATGCAGTCTCTACACTCCACAAACTCCTGCAAGGGTTATTACCTTCTATCCCCCCACCCCAGAAAATTCTGAAGGGAGAGGGCATGGAGGACACGGACAAATGCTTAACAAGAACTCAATCTAAGTTACCTAGGGTAAATCATCATAGAAGCCATATTACATATTAAATTCCAAGAGGAAAAGATACCTATGTGATGTGGCTACTTAATACCTCATTCTTAGCTAAATACTTGTTACACTGAGTGTCTTCTCTAAATTGTTGAGGGGAAAGGAGAAGAAAAAGGGGAAAGGAGAAGAGTAAGAAAGTAATAAAGAGTAAGATCCAGCCGGGCGTGGTGGCGCACGCTTGTAATCCCCGCGCTTGGGAGGCGGAGACAGGAGGATCACGCATGTTCGAAGCCAGCTGGGCTGGCTTAAGAGACCCTGTTTCCAAAAATAAAGTAGGTCTGGGACTATAGCCCGGAGGTAGAAGGGCTTTCCAGTACCACCAAAAAAAAAAAAAAAAAGAAAAAAAAGAAAAGTCTGATCAATCAAATGATGATTCAATGATAGTTGCAGAAACAGAATTCTATTTGTGCACCCTGAATTTAGTACACATGACTGCCAACTCTTTCCCTCCCTCCTTGGGTTTTCACACACACACACACACACACACACACACACACACACACACTACATACTACCCCCCACCCCCATACTGGCTGCACTCACACATGCAACATCTGCTAAGTCTCAATTATTTATTGATCCCTTAAGTCCCATTAAGGTAATAATATTATCTCCTATGTACTGAAATTCACTCTGAACCAGACATTATGCTAAATACTCTACATCAATGACCATGTTTATCCCTAATTTACAGGTGAAGGATCTGAAAGATGGCATTTTTTTCCTCAAATCTCACATGCAAGAGCCACATTTAGAAATCACACTACATGATTTCAGTCCCCACCGTGACCATACATGGACGGAGGGACACCCTTCAAGGTGCAGAAACACCCACAATCACATGTCCGTCAGTAGCAGCTGAGGAGAGAGAGCTCATCTTCCCTGACTCCTAGCCCTGTGGCCTCCTCTCTCCTTGACTCCCAGGCATCCACACTGAGAATAGAAGCTACTTCAACCTGTCTCTAGCCTTGCGGTGACATTTTAGGACTCTACCTGAATGTACACTGATAAAAATTTTTAAAGTCAGGATCTCAGATCCTAGGCTGCAGGTGACAGAATAGCAACTAAGATGAGAATAAGGGATGACAATGGAGTGGGAGCTGAGGATGGGAGAAGGCTTTTCATCAGCTCATACAACTGCACACTACTTGTATGTATATGGGACTGGTTGCTGAACTCAGTTTTTATACTTATTAAAGGGTTTAAAGGATGCTACTGGTTCTCTCTCATGCCTTTACCTCTCTTCTGTCTTTACTCTTTCTCTATATTTTTCTCTCTCTCCCTCTTTCTTTTTCTCCACACAATCTCTCTCTCTTAATTTTTGTTTCTCTTTGCTGGTTTATTTTTCAACCAGACCCACTCCAAGAAAGTGCAAAGTTCTAGATTCACTTAAACCACATAGTCTCTGGCAAAGAGTAATATTCTCTTTCCTAGTCAGGAGGAAAGTATTCTCTCATCACTTAGCTGAAGCCACATAGCCACCTTATTGGTTAAGAAGTCAGAGGAGTCATTGTGGTGAATCGTCAAAGGAAAAGAGATAGGATAGCTTTATTTTTTTTCCCCATGGTGAACACATTCCAAAATCCCCAGTGAATGTCTGAAATTGTGGGCAACACCAAACTCTGTATATACTATGTTTTCCTATATCCACATAGTTACAGTAAGGTTTAATTTACAAATTAGGATTAAATATCCCTAACTAATGTTAAAATAGAATGATTACAGCAATATACTATAATGATAGTTATATGGATATCCTTTCTTTTCTCTCTCTGTCACTTGAACACAGCATTGTGATACTATGACAGTTGATCTGGTAACTGAAATCATTACTAATGGGAGGGTAGCATATACATTGTGAATACCCTGGAAAAAGGAATGATTTACTTCCTGGGCAAAAATGGGATGGCATCTCATCATGCTACTCAGAATGGCCAGCAACTTAAAACTTAATGAATTGCTAATTCTGGAATTTTCCATTTAATAGTTTTTGATCACAGATGATTAATAATAGTAACTGAAACTACAGAGAGTAAAGCTATAGATAAAGGCAGGAAGGGGAAAAGAAGAAGGATAACTTACTGTATTCTGTAACCAGAAGAAAAAGAAGAGATACTAGACGAGACAACAGACGAAATGCCCATTGCAGACCTATGAACAAGCCATCTGGTCTATAACAGGCTCATGCAAATCCTGAAGTCCTGGCCAATGGCTTTGCAGAAGCGAGGCTCTCACCCACTCGACATAATAAGAATGTTGGCTGAAATAAAGTTTGCACTGTCTGTTGAACGTTGCTCCCAGAATTCTCTTCTTATAGAAAATAATCTGATCGTTTATCCTTTAAAAATGACACCTCCTACTGTTTGAAATACTAGATGTAAAGGAAGATGGGAAAAAGCATGTTGTCAACTTGGCAAAGGTAAGCTTCATTCATGGGTGGTCAAGAGTATGTTGCAGGATGTAGGTGATTTTTTATTGATGATCTCCTTCAGCAGGAGGGAATCTTCATAAGCCAGGGGAGGAAAGAGCCAGTGAATACGACAGAGAGAAGCCATGAGAACATGAGACACAGACTGAATTGATGGAAATTGTTTGAAAAAATCAGAGATCCACACACAATATTCAGCTGCCTTCGCTTGCAGATGAACAGACAAGAAGAGCTGCACATGGCAGGTCCTGAAGGTTTGATGGTGAGGATGGGGCAAAAGAGTGATGAGCCTCTTTGGACAAATAGGATGCCATTAGTACTATACACACACACACGCACGCACGCATGCACACACGCACACACACACGCACACACACAGATACTCTTGTTCAATGAGTGTAGTCACTTCAGATATAGTGATCAGAAATCACTGAGCCAGCCAGGCGTGGTGGCACACGCTTGTAATCCCCGCGCTTGGGAGGTGGAGACAGGAGGATCACGCAGGTTCGAAGCCAGGCTCACTGGCTTAAGAGACCCTGTTTCCAAATAAAAATATAAAAAATAGGTCTTGGAGTGTAGCCCGGAGGTAGAAGGGTTTCCAGGAACCCCAGTACCACCAAAGAAAGAAAGAGAGAGAGAGAGAGAGAGAGAGAGAGAGAGAGAGAGAGAGAGAGAAGAGAGAGAGAGAAAGGAAGGAAGGAAGGAAGGAAGGAAGGAAGGAAGGAAGGAAGAAAGAAACCACTGAGCCAATGTCATTTTGATACAGCAGATGCTCACACTGTGAAGAATTGAAGTTTGGGGCACTCTCACATAAACAGACTATTTTGCTTGAAGTATTAATGTGCTACATGGGAAAGACCACTGTGATTAACTTGAGATCTGTGTGAATTAGAATAACGTGCGGAACTAGCCTGAAAAATTCAGACGCATTGTCTCCGGTGATCCTCATAACAATCCTGCGAGGTTACTATGCTGTCATTCCCATTCTAGAGGTGGGAAGTGGGGCCACGTGCTCCAGCCTGGAGAGGTCATGAGTGTTTGACTTGGGATTTAAATCTCAGTGTCTCCATTTTAAAGTCCAGGTTTACTAACATTTCTCTATACTAATCTCCCTCTTGTTACCATATTTCTTTATGGCCTTAGGAAAGTGACTTTTAGTGTAAACATCTATAAAGTGAGACTGATCCATATTTTTGGAGGCTGATCTTTTATAATGTAAGAGCTTTAAGACAGAGCAGAACAATACTGGGCCTGGTGGTGCACTCTTGTAATCCCAGGCTTACAGAAGGGGAGACTGGAGAATCGGGGTTCTTGGACAGCCTCAGCTACTGTGCGCAACTCAGTGAGACCCTCTTTCAAGAATAAATAAATAAATAAATAAATAAATAAATAAATAAAACAAAAAAAAACAACAACAAAGAAACCTAGGGCTGGGGTTGTAGCTCAAAGGTATAATGCCCCTGGGTTTCATCCCCAGTACTGGGGGAAAAAAAAAAAGAATAGGATGAATAAAGAGCTTCGAATAGAAAGCTGAAACATTTTTAAGCACCCAAAAGATTTTTTTCAAGTTGGGAAAATACAACATAAACATGAAATAATTTTCTTCTTTGTAAATATAAGGAAGCATTTTATAATGGTTAAAAACACAGCCCTAGAGTCAGAGCCACAGCATTTGGGAACAAATCTCACACCCACCACTTGCTAGCTAAGCATCTTTGGACAAACCGCATGACCTCCCTCTGTCTTTGTTCTTTGCTTTTCTATGAAGTAAAACTATAAAAGCAACCTCTCTCATGAGTTAGTTACAAAGATAAAGTGAATTTCTGTTTGTAAGGCACTGAGAAAAATAGTGAATGCTATGTAAGTCTTAGCTATTATTGTTACCTTATATTTCATTATTTGTTGTGATAGTAATAACATGAATCTACTCTCATCGGTCCATCTATCATCTATTTATCTATCATCTATCTATCTATCTATCTATCTATCATCTATCTATCTATATCTATGTTCAGAAACACTGAGAAAGGCCACAGATTTCTGATGCATAAAGATAGGAACCCCAAAACAAAATTGTTTTAGCTTTCTCCCAAATTTAACATATGTATGGGGGAAATATTTTTTTTTCAAAAAGCTTTTCTTCCAACTTTCTGATATCACACAGTAACTTCTCAAGATTCTTCTGGTGGAAAAAGAAATTAGTTCAGGGCCAATGTTGGCTTCTTTTCCACTGGACTGCAAACTCTTCAAGGCGGGGGTTCATAAGTGATCTGAGTTTATAAATATCAACCTTTGTGCCTGATCCGGCACCAAAAAAACACAGGACCTTGGAAATAGTAGACACACATCTAATGTACGCAGGAGAAAAGAAGGAGAGAAAGAAAGGAGAGGGACTTGCCTTGTATACAGTGTGCTTGCTTTGAATCAGGGCTGACAGGATGGGAGATGTCTAGCAAGGCATGAAAGGTCAGGAAGTGGGAAGACTGCTCCAGACTGAGAGCTCACTGTCTCCTAGAAACTCTTGAGCTGGAATCTGAGCTGCTGCCTGGGTCTGTGCTGAGCAGGATGTGCCCTGGGTGCATGGTCAGGATTCAAGACCTGGCTGTCTTGCTTTCTCGGTTGTATGACCTTTCACAAGTACTTTCATTATTTTTCTGAAGCATTTGTAATAATTTTAAAAATATTTTTATTCGGTGCATTATAATTATATATCATATTGGGGTACAGAGTAACAGAAACGGACATGAACAAAACTCTTAGAGCACTTACCTCTCGGTGCCATGCTCTCCGTCTTCCTCCCTCTACTTGTCTTTGAGATTGGAATTGGTATTTTGCATATGGGTAGCATTATTTTAACTGTTACACTCTGTTATGTCTCTGTCTCTTCTCCTCCCTTCCTAAGCTCCCTTCATCACTCCACTGGAGTCTTTGCTGTTTACCTAATGCTATCCTTATTTCTTTATTTCTCTCTAGCTTCCCCATAAAAGGCATACATCTCTTCACTTTTTGAGACTGGCTAATATCAGTAAAACATTCTCGAATTTCATCTACTGGGGAATGGAAATGACATGATTTTGTTCTTCTTTATGGCTGAGTAAAATCCAATTGTGTGTATATACCATAGTTTTGTGAACCATTCACCTGTCGATGGATACCTAAACTGGCTCCATAATTTGGCAACTGTAATAAATGCTGACAGAGATGTGAAGAAATAGAAACTCTAATCTACTGTTGGTTAAACTGAAAACCAGTACAGCCACTATGGAAATCAGAGTGGAGGTTTCTCAGAAGACTGGGAAGAGAATTACCATATGACCCAAGGATAGTGCCCCTGGCCATCTTTGCAAAGGAACTGAAATCAGATTATGGCAAATACTTGCATATCCATGTTCATAGTTGGACAAGTATCTTCATCTCTTTGTGCCTCATTTGGCTCCTCCAGAAAATTGGAATGATAATAATGATGCTACATACCATAGGGGGATGTTGTAAGGATAAAATAAACTTAGAACCATGCCTGACACGTGGTATTCAGTAAAGGATTCAGTTTGTCTTGGTCATATACCCAGAAAATGTTTTGGTCTACACAGAAAGTAATGGAATACATTTCTCTCTGTCTCTCTCTCTGTCTCTCTCTCTGCCTGTCTCTGTCTGTCTGTCTGTCTGTCTGTCTGTCTCTCTCTCTCTCTCTCTCTCTCTCCCATTTCTGGCTATGTCCTTCGTTTTTAGTCACAGATGAAGTGACACTGTCTTGGCAATAACCCTCTGCTGTTACTGTCCATCTCAGCTGCTCAGCTGCTTGCCCTGTTTTCTTTCTTAATGGTGGGTGAGAAGCACAGGCAGACAACACTGCTCTAATCTACCTTGTAAATCAGTGTGTCTACCTCTCCCACTGGAGTAAGGGCTTCTTAGGAACAGGTGCCGTGAGCTAGATACTGTTTTATCCTAAACATCTGGTCTTCCCACGAAGTGGCCCTGTGTCTTTACTGACAGTGCATGGCTCAGTTCCTTGACAAGCGAAGCCTTCGGGGAGAGGCAAGTGTAGGCTCACGTCCCACCTCTGGCTTCCCTGTGGCCATGGCCATGTGGGTCCCACATCCATTATTTCCCTCACTTATTGGCTACCTTGATTTAATTTGGGAATTTGCACTGTCTCATTTGAACCTCTGCAGATCACATGAGACCTCTTGATTTCCCCCTTTGTCTCCAACAGCTCCACTTCCCATTGGCCCTGCATAAGCAAGATTAATCTTCCTGAAATGCAAATTCGGTTATTGTTTACTCCTCTGTCTCTCCCATCAGACATAAATGTATTATGTTTTTTTCTATGTCTGCAGCCCCAGTATAATATCTGAGGCAAAACAGGTGCTAAAATTACCTAACTTCACTACTTTTTCCCCCCATGTTTATATCCCTCATCTTCTGAAAGAGCAATCCATATGTCCACCAGGAGGAGAACAGATACAAGTAGAGTAGTGTATTAACGGAAGATAAAGTCAAAGAACTAGCTCTATTTGTGTTAAGGTGGATAGGTCTAAAAACAAATCTTGGGTGAAATAAGTCAGTTTTGGAATAATATTAATATCCTTAGGATGATGCTGTTTAAGTTACTAACCTTTGTACATATTTTCGCGTGCACGCGCGCACGTGTATGTGTGTGTGTGTGTGTGTGTGTGTGTGTGTGTTCAGAAATTGAACCCAGGGTATTTCTACCTCTGAGATACATCCCAAGTCCTATTACATGTTATTTTTAAATTTGAAATAGGATATTTATAATTTTCTAAGGGTCTCACGAAGTTGCTGAGGCTGGTATGGAATCTGTAATCCTCCTGTCTCAGCCTCCCAAGTACTGGGATTACAGGTGTACAGCACCATGCCTGGCTGATGTTTCTATTTTACCAATGAGTCTTCATTACCTAATATCAAGCCTGGTGCCTAATAATTGATCAAAACAAATATTTGCTAAGTAAACAAATGCACATGCACCATAGCATTTAAGCAAAATGGCTATATTTGTCATTGGCCTAGTGCACTGAGGCATATACATTACCCCCACATCTACACAAAGCCACCTTCCATAAGGGGCCCTATTTTCCTTGTCAGTGACAATACACAGATGACATAACAAGGAGGCAAGCTCATGGCCCATTCCTGCCCACATTCCTGTCTTGCAGCCCCAGTATATTTCTGAGCTCGCTTTTCATAGCTGTGGGGGAAATACCTGATGAGAACAACTTGGAGGAGAAAAAGTTTGTCTGACCCACAGTTTTATAGGTTCAGTCCATAGTAGGCAGGCTGGAAGACAGAAACATCATAGTGGCAGGTATAGTAGAGGAACACTGCTCACCCCATTGTGATCTGGAAGGAGAGGGGGAGGGAGAAGGAAGTGACCCAGGACTATATGGCTCTCAAGGCCACAGCCCAGCAATACCCCTCCTACAGCCACAGTCCACCTTCCTATAGTTATCACCTAATAAATCTATTCCAATTATTAGTTCATCAATAGATTTATCTACTGATGTGGTTAGAGCCCAGATTGAACTATTTTACCTCTGAACATTGCCAATGATGAGCTTTTATGAGGGTTATTCCATAGGAGCTATGGGTGTTATAGTTAGATATAGAGATGATATAGTTAGCTATAGAAATGAAGGTGTTATATTTAAATATAAAAGGACCCTTAGGAGCTCATTTATTGGTGTTCAGAGTTGACGTAATTGAATCATGAGGATTGTAATCTCATTGGTAAAGAGTTACACTGTATTGGATTTACTGGGTGGTAACCTAGGCAGGTGGGTATGGCTGGAGAAGGTGGGTTCCTGGCAGTGTGGCTGTAGGGACTGTACTTGTGTCTTTAAGTATCCTGGCTTGCTTCCGCTCTCTGCTTCCTCACCATGCTCTGATACCCAGAGATGCGGCCTCGCATGGACTGAAAACCCAGAATCTCCAAAAAACTGTGAGCAAATAAATATTTCTTCTTCTACATTGTGTTTTTAGGTTTAGTGGGATACAGCAGTGAGAATATTGACTGAGACCGAAGGGAAAAGAAGAACTGAAATTTTGCAATGTGCTATTTTGATTTATTTCACTCATTCTCCATTAAGGCTTTTGCAAATTGTTATTTTATTAATGTCATTTTATTCATAAAGAAGTTGGAGCTTAAAGAGATTACATCATGGAATAATCCACATTTTCATGGTACTATATGGCCAGTCAGGAGCAGAGCTCAGCCACCTCTACCTGCAAGATCTGCACTATGTTTTACTAGGTTACATGTGACCTTTATCAACTGCAGGAGAGGGGAACCTGGTTCTTATCCACTCTCATCTGTGCTGAAGAAGTGCAGGCCTGTGCAGGCAGCTGACAAGCCCCTCCTGGGTGCCGCCTGCCCCTCAGCTACTGCTCTCAGAGCTCCCCCTCTCTGCTGAAGCAGGCACAGGTTGGCACGAGTTTCCACTCAATCAACAGGAAATCATTGCTACATTGCTAAGGAAATGAAAGGACGTGACACAAAGAAGTGACGGCTGCCTCCCTTGCCTCTGGGCCAAGTAACAGGTGGCCCCATAGCACTTGCCCCAGAGGACATGGGGAGCTTTTACTGTTGTGTTTTGTAATGGGCATGCAGTGCCCCAGAAGCCTTCAGTCCTGGACTGGGTTGAGACAGGACACAGGTGTGCTCAGCAGCAAGCACAGATCCACAAGCCCTAGCTTTTCACTGCCCTGAGCTAGGTGGGTGCTGGCCGCTCAGTCACCAGGTGTGATGGTTTGGATTTAGAGTACCCACACATATACACACCAGACCTCACATAGACCTGGCAGTCGTGCTAGAAGCAGGGTTTGGTTGTTGAGGAGAGGGACCTTGCTGAGGGAGTCTAGCCTTGGAGATTATATATCCCTACTCCCCTTGATGGCTCTCTGGCTTCCAGCCTCCTTCATGTTGTGAGAGCAGAGGCCCCCCTTTCCTACAGCCATGCCCTGAGCTCCGCAGATCTCACCTGCTCTATCATGAATTGAAACATTGGAAATCCACAGAACTGTGATCTAATAAATCTTACTTCATCTAAGTTGTGGTCATCAGGTGTTATGGGTCACAGGAGTTAGAATGCTGAGTGCAACACCAAGTGATAATCTCAACAAAATAGGTTTGAGGGTATAGCATGGAGGTAGAATGCTCCCGAGTTCCATCTCTAGTACTGCAAAAGAAAGAAAGAAAGAAAGAAAGAAAGAAAGAAAGAAAGAAAGAGAGAAAGAAAGAAAGAAAAGGAAAGAAAGAGGTAGGATTCCAGTTTGTAACTGTGGTTTAGATATTTGTTTTGCATTTTGTAACTTTTGTGCCTGTGTCTACATGTTCCACTCCAGATGTACTGGATTCATGTTTCTCCTATTGTAGTGAAAGGGGGTTGGGAGAGGGAAGTAGGAAAGAGAAAAGGAGACTTGATGAAGGAAACAGTCCAAATAAGGCTATGTCAATATATGAATTTATCAATCCAAATCCCAGTCTCAATAAAATCCCAATGGGGGTGGGACTGGGTGTGGCCTGGAGGGAAACACAACGAGTTCTGGATGCATGTATGTTTCTATTGCTCTGAACCTCATTATGATGTATAATCACAACACCCCTATAAAACTATATTTGAAAAATCTATGGATATCATTAAGTAGAAAGAGCGCAGCAATCAAAGTGATGTTACCTTCATATGACAGGAGAAACCCACTCCTAAAGGAGGCAGAAAATCATCAGAAAACAGGTACTATGAAATGATAAGGCATTTATATGTTCTTTACCACAGTGGGATAAAAAGAATTATAAGAAATATTGATCATTCAGCAGTAGGTAGTTGGATCTCATAGAGACCCAGATAATAGTAAGATTTTATTGAAACATAAAATTATCAATAGTATAACTCAGGATCATCAATAAATAATGCACTGTTATTTCTCTACTTCTCCCCCCAAAATTCTGACTTAGGCAAAAGTGAGGGAATGACTGGGAATATTTAGAGGCGTGGATGTAACCAGGTCCCAAGCACCACAGCCTGGCACCTCTGGCATTCTTAGGAAGGTGGTTCACAACGTACGTGGGCCTCCCTGGGTTTTTCTGTTTCTGAATATTGTTTGGTTTCACTATCTAAAACGCTGTGTTCATCTTCATGGCTCCTCAGCCTCAGATGATACCCTATTGGAAAAACCAAGGACTAGAATCTTACTGGCTCCTGTTGGGTGGGGTTTTATTCCTGTTATAGCCAACTCAGAGGAGGCAGAGAAGGAGGCAGAGGAGGCTTAGCAAGGTCCAGTGGTGCGCAGGGGACAACAGGAGCCCTCCCCTGAGGGCAGCAGGAAGTCAGCAGAAAGTGGTGATGCAGACACCCACACCTTATCTACTATAAGAAGTTCCGAAGATATAGAGACCGTGTTGTTCTGAGGTCTTCCCTTTCATCTTTTCCCCCAGGACAGAAAGTAGGGATATGGTCAGAAGGAAAAGTTTGGTTAAGCCTGACTATCTTGTTTCAACATAGTGATGACCCAGGGCCAGGAATTTCTTTTGTTATCTGAGATGGTTTTTGTATCCTTACCCCAGCCAGTTGTACAACTCTCCTTGTGCTGAAATCCTCTCTTGGCCCAATCCTGAAATATATTATTTTACCAGTCCAAATATGTCAGGGACTTTATTGCATTTGCATTTCAAACCTGATAAAATCATTTTCTGGGTGACATTTTTCCTTGAAGGCAACTTCAAATTGAATATTTTTTCCCTTGTTATCTTTTTCTCTCTCTTCCCAGGCCAACTTCACTTTCAGATTGCAAATCACTCAATATCAAGAGAGAGAGAGAAAGGGAGAAAGAGAGAAGGACGATTCAGCATGGCCCTCTTCCCCTCCCCCCGTGTGCAGAGAGATTCAGCTTTGCATTTCAGACTTAGGTCTGCCCTTATAGGAAATCTTTCTTTTTAGAATTTTGAAATATCTTTATTGCCCACTTCTCACAAGCTGATGGGTTCCTTTGGCCACATGCTACCAGCTAATGCCCCTTACAGCACCCCAAAGGAAGGTAGGCTTAAAGGGAACATTCACACTTGCAGTTCAGGGTCACTTCTTTCCTCTACAACCCTCAGATGTTTTTTATACACTGAACATAGGAGACAGGTTTGGAGGTAGAAGCTTGGGGATGTGAAATCTTCTCATGTGTGAGTGTAGCTAAGCCTTAATTTCATCATTTATAAGTCAGAAGAGCAGAAACTAAACCATTTCAAGGATGCAATGCTTTCTATACTATCCAGTAAGATTTTTTTTTTAAATTTTCCACCAAGTGTTCTTAGAAAGATCACTTGGAAACACCATAGCTCAATAAGGGGAATAGGGAAGTTTGGAATCGGAATGACTGGCTCTAGTATGGAGACACTAGGCACTGAGTGACCTGGGGCGCATTGCTTATACTAGGAGAGTTTCAGTGTTCAGCTCTGTGAAATGGGGTGAATAAATCGCAACATGTAGGGCTGCTGTAAGGCCACAGTCAGATATGGCATCCACGTTAGCTTTGCCACCTTCAAAATGGTATCCTTGTCTCTGGTGATAAGAGGTAATTTGCACAGAACTTCTATGTGCTAGGCACAGAGCCAAGAATTTTGTGTGGCTTGTCATGTTGAATCTCCACTACCTGCTTGTGCAGCGGGTCTCCTTTCCAGTTTGGCATGCGAAAAAACAGAGGCAGCAAGAAGTCAAGAAGTCTGACTTCCCTGAGTAGCAGAGCCGGGATGTGCTCCCCGGTTGTCTGTACTGTCCCGGTTTCCGTGTTCACGCTGCCAGAGACACAGGTACTTTAAAAAACCTAAAATTAAAAGGGAAAACAAAGGGAAATTATTATGAAAGAAGAGAGAGAGATTTAACGCTCTGAGAATCATTTTCTTGGCACTTCCTCGAAATACTAATTGAAAACTTGTTTAAACACCCAGGACTGTCATCCAGGTGGCGAAACATACAATTAAAATAATTATCTTAAACCTAGCAATCTAGAATTATCACTTATTATTATTAATATAGCACCTCTTCAGACAGAATTAACGTTTTCTACTTTCTCTTCCTCTTGTAATATTTAGCACAGCCCCACAGGCATGATGGTTATCTGTCTTTTGGACAAAGTCTTTATATAGTGATTTTCATTTACATTCACTTTTGCCTGGCAAGAGGTCCTCCCAAGGCTTTCAGTGGTGTCTCCAGCAATCCTGGGGCAGTGAGCAGCCTTATTCCCATTTCACAGATGGACGTGCCCAGGCATCAGATATCTATGCCAGCCAGGCATGGTGGGAGAGGAGAGCCTTACTATGTGATTTCTAGTAATAAGGATTCACTTACTGGAGGAAGTAAAAGGGTCGTGAAACACAATGGGCGTGGTTTCAGGTGTGAGAAAACTCTTTCTTTAGTAGGAAGCCGATGAGGTTGGAAGACTCCTGCTCACACTGGCAGATTGCTTTGGCTGAAAAACAAAACCAAGGCAAAAAGTAGAATAAAAGAATAAACATAAAATCCTTTCATCATGTTTCTTGTTGGCGCAGTCAATATCAAGTCCACATCCCTCAACCTGAAGGATGACAGAGTTTGGATAAAGGGGCAGGGCCTTTTGAAATAGGATGAGTGTGTCCCAAGCTCAGCCTGGCCAGCTGCTAGCTACTGGAATTCAGACTAGATGTTTGGTATTTCCAAATGCCCAGTGCCCTATTTGTGAAATAAGAGTACCACTGGGTAGAAAGGGAAATACAGAGCTTGGAGACCTATGTTTAGATGAGGATTGTTGGTTCCTTACTGTGTGGTCTCCTTTCCCATATATGTGCCACCTATGGGAATTTCTTCATATTACCCCAATTCTCCAGCTCTTCTTTTCTTGTATAGGACCATATTTATATCTATTGTTTGTTCTGATGGAAATGATCCCCAATTTTTCTTCCACTACCCCACATTTTGAATACTCCAGGTTCCCTTCACTTAGGTGGGAGACCTCCCCTTGCCAACCTCACTTTTGCTGAGCCCCAGAGCAGGTTAGATCTTCCTGCCTGGTCATGTTTTCACAATCGTTGTACCATCCCATCAGAGAGTTTACCACAGCTTGTAATGGTGTATGTGTGTGCTTATCTGATTACTGTATTTTTGGCTAGTGGAATGCAAGTCAGAAGAATTGGGCTGTTTGCCTCAAATGCATTTTCTAGTATCTAGTGCAGTGCCTGGTCTAATCGCTTCTGAAATGTGTTTACACAGTGAATAAGTGGACGAATGAGGCACAGGCTACAGCACTGTCTGTCTTCACTCACGAGAGCCCATGAGCAACGTGTGAGATGCAGGAGGAACTGACCATCAGAGAATACTGTCAACATTTGGTGATAAAAAAAATATTGTTGCTATAAAACATTTGAGTAAACTCATTGAGTTAAAAATAAACACATTTGAACTAAACTCCTTGGGAAAGATAACACTGTATATCGGAATGGGCTGATTCAAGTTAAAGCATTCTAAGTTTTGTATAGTATTCAGTAGGAACTTAAAAATAGAAGCTGTCTGTTGGGGATCAAAGGTTTGAGGCCAGCTTCATAAATTCAGAGAGACCCTTACCAACTTAGCAAGATCCTATTTTGAAATAAGAAAGGGCTGGGAGTGTAACATAGAGGGTTCAATTTCCAGAACCCAAAATAAATAAGCAAATAAATAAATAGATATATAAGAGGTAAATTTTAGATTTTATTAAATGTGCCTGTAAAACTTTTAGAGTAAGCACTAACATAGTTGAAATGAAGGATGTAACTACAAACTGGACCCTATTTCAAAGTAAAGAATAAAAAATAGGGCTGGGGGTTTAGCTCAGAGGTAGAATGTCCCAGGGTTCAATCCTCAGCATCCCCACCCCTCACACACAATGATAGGGTGAGTTGGAAACTTGATTAGTGTCAGAATAAAAAGAAATGAAAAGAAGAAATAAGACAAGAAATATAAAAATGGCAGGTTTGCAGCAAGCCTCAGCAACTGAGGGAGGCCATTAGCAACTTAGCCAAACCATGTTTCAAAATAAAAAATAAAATAGGGTTGGGGTCAAGTCTGAAGTAGAATGCCTCTGGGTTCCATTCCCAATATACCCCCCAATGCGTGTGTGCACACGAGCACACACACACACACACACACAGGCATAAAAAATATAGAACAAATAGGCAATTCCAAAGAATGTATAAATAAATACAGGCAAGACCTCAAATATATTTGGACTTTAGATAAAGGTCTTAAAGAAGGCATAAATGAATGAATAGGTATTTTTGTTCCAGGAAGACTGAATTATAACAGAAAATAACAACATTTTTTAAAAAAGAAAATACCATCTTTTCTCCTAACTGGTCAAATTATCCAACTCAATTTCCAGAAAATTCCCTTTAACATCTGAGTTAGTATTTAATTGTAAATTTTTTTGTGGAAGAAGAGGGGACAAAAATAGTCAAGACACTCCTAAAAAATGAAAAGATAGAACACTCACCAATCAGAATTAATCTAACAGTGTATAAATAAAACAGTATGTGTGTGATACCGGGGTACCAAAATAGGTCAGGATAGAGGAGGAGAGCAGAGGTTTGTAATGGAACTTCAACATAAAAGGAAAAACTTAACCCATATCAGAGGATGGGGACTATATATGTGAGAAAGAAGGGAGGGGTCTTCAATTATACACATCAGCACAAGGACCTGTGAGAAAGACAGAGGCAGAGATTATACCTTTCAATGTTTTGGGGATAGTTAAATATTTAAATGAAAGAACTAACAAAAGTACTTTAAGAGTTTAGAAATACAGGATCTCTTTATTACATATGGATAAAAAAATTCTTACTCAAGACATAACAACCACAGCTATAGATAAGTGAATTTATTTATTTATTTATTTATTTATTTATTTATTTATTTAATTTTTTGCGGGTCTGGGGATAGAACCCAGAGGCATTTGACCTCCAAGCTACACCCCTGCCCTATTTTTTTAATTCTTTATTTTAAAACCGGGTCTCACTGAGTTGCAGAGGGCCTCAGTAAGTAGCTGAGGATGTCCGTGAACCGCGATCCTCCGGTCTCAGCTTCCCAAATGCTGGGATTACAAGTGTGCGCCATCACGCCCGGCTATAAGTAAATTTAACTATTCCTCCAGTCACATATTTTGATCAAGACAGAAGTCTGAGGTCTCTTTGGTTTTCCAATTTCGTTCTAGCTTCCATTTATGATGAAAACCGTAACAACATTTTTTTCTGAAACTAGCTAATCTTGCTCAGCATGATATCAAGTTTCACCTATTATCCTGAAAAATGACATAATTTTTTCTTCTTTATAGCTGAGTAGAATTCCATTGTGTGTATATTCCACAGTTTTGTGATCTATTCATCTGCTGATGGGCACCTAAACTAAGAAGGAACCAGAGACTCCAGTGGAGTGATGGAGGAGGTTTAGGGAGATAGGAGCGGGCATAGAGACATAAAGAAGATAACAGTTTAAATAATGCTATGTCGGTATTATGAGATTACCAATGCCAATCTCAATGGTTTGTACAAGGGAGGGACGAGAGTGCAATTTAGAGGAAGATGCACCAAGTCTTCTGTGCGTGTCCGTCTGTATCATTCTATAGTTGAGTATAATCTATAATTACAATGCACCAATAAAAGTATAAAAAAGACATATTGACATAAAAAAACAAAAATCCCCACAAGTTTGACACACAAAAACCAAAGCAAAATATCAACTGCAGAAGTTAATAAACATACAGCTGCCCAACTGTTGGTGATAGCAGACATAAAAAAATTCCCCTAGACTCCATAAGGAATGCCAAACGACCAATGATAAAGTGGACAAAATCCATGTATCAGCATCCCAGAAGATAAAGAACAAATGGCTCATTAAATAGAAAAAGATGCTCATCTTCATTGGTAGTCGGAAGAATGCAAATTAAAGCCACCATAAAATATTTATGGGTACCAGTTTCACTAAATTACAAAGTCTGAAAATACAGATCTAGAGAATGGGTACACCTTCTGCTGGGCATAAATGTTTACAATGACTTTAGAAGGCATAAGTCATTATTTATATAGTTAGGAAAATACATAACCCAGAAAGCAGGGATTCCATTTCTAGGAATGTACCCCAGATAAATTAAACATTATTAGCATCATTGTTTCCGGAAGGAAGTTTAAAAACATAAAACTGGAAATATCCACCATAGTAAACTATAGGTGATTGTTACATAAATTATTGCGAGGTCATATGAGGGATTGCCAGGAGGAAATGAAAAGGAATCAGTAGTACCTTTGTGCATCACAGGAAAATCTCACAAAACACTTACAGTAAGAGGTAAAACGAGAACAAATACTAAACAAATGTGTAAAGTAGGGTTGTATTTATATAAGGCTCCAAAGCCTGGAAAGCAAATTATAATGAATAAGCAGTATCTGGTAAAACTTTGACAAAAAGTTAAGGTGTAAAAATCACAGAATTCAGGAGGTATGATTATCTTCAGGCTCAATGGAGGATGGCGCATTAAAGGCAGGACACAAAAGGTAAGTTTCAAAATTACTGATGATATTCTTTATTTGTTGGCTGATTGGTATACTGCTGTATATGATCATTTTATAACTTACAAATCAGTAACATTTTATTTATTCATGAGCCATTACATAATTTTTAAATGATAGGATGACTAGTTAGGTAACCCTGCTGCTTTATTAGAATAGTATTTTCCCAATCAACTACATTATTGGTAAGTATTGGAACAAGGACGCCATGTCAAGCTGGACCACTTCCCCTTTCTGTTTAGATGTATTTTTAAAAAATCGAAACTGGATCCAATCAAGACATTTTCTCCATGAATGTAAATCCCTTCAAAACTATGCTTGTTATAAAAATGGGCAGTGACCAGTCTCTTTGAACAAAGCATGACTCATAATGATCTGTACATCAGCCACCTTTCCTCTGCTGTCCCTTGATGATGAAGTAGGCTTTTCTCACTCAACTGGTGAGAGCAGCTGACAGACTGCTCTTGCAGTCATAATGTCTGCTGCCCTACAGAAGTGGACAGCTCTCCTATCAGAATGGAAAATATGAAGATTTCCCCATCCTTCTGATGAGTCTATTATCTGATTAGTTATTTTAAGTCCATGGTGGTTTCTTAGTGTTCGGGTGGCAGAAATGCTCTCAGGTTTGAGATGGGCCTGGTCTGTTTTAAGATATCAGTTATAGAAAATATTCCTATTGGCCACTTGGGTGGCTCTTTAGGAATGTCGCCTGGAAGGTGATTGGATGATCCTGAAATATTATAGAAAAACTCAAATGAAACATTACTACTTCCTATGTAGGTTGGAATCTAGAGATAAACCATCAGTCATGATTGCTAGATACAATTTAGCAAGTCTTCATCTTTGGGGCATTGTTGACCTCTTCTTATAGGAGGATTATGTGGTCTGCAGACTATTATGAAGGTAAATATCAATATTAGGTTACTTCATCCTTTTGGTAGCTTTGCTTGTTGTTATCAGGTATCCACAATACTCGGTGCTGTTGTTTCCATGAGCACACATCAGAATTACATAGAGAGTTTTAAGAAGCGAGGCAAGTGCTTAGCCCACATCTGTTCTACTGGGTTTGTGAGTGTGAGTTTAATATTCTGTTAAAAGTTTTCTATAGGGGACTTACATATGCAACTAGGGTTGAGTATAACTTTTAAGTCAAACTGAAGTTAATTTGAGTTTTAACTTTATCACTTAGTAGACTGATTATTTGACAGTCTGTTTCTAGTTTCTGTACCTAGAAAAAATGGCTAATAATCCTGCAAAACTCAGCAATTTGTGGCAAAGACTAGATGAGATTAGTCATGTAGGCATTTAAGAACAGCATTTGACACATACAAAAGGTTAAGTAAATATTGAATATTGCTGCGGTATTTATTTGTTTTATGCATATTTACTTCAGAAGTACAGAAAAGATGAAAGACTCTGGACTTAGCCAGTCAAAAAGGCTCTGGGAGATTCAGGTGGGGTGGTACCCACCTGTAATCTCTACTACTCAGGAGACTGAGGCAGGAGGCCAACTTGACAAGACTTTGTCTCAAAATAAACTAAAAAGAGCTGGAGGTGTAGCTCAGTGGTAGAGCGCTCCTGAGTTCAACCCCCCAGTCCCACAAAAAGAGGGGTGCTCCGGGAGGAGGGCTACGTTCCAGGTCCTCTTGAGAGTATCAAAGCCTCCTTCTTGCATTCTTGTCTTGCATTTCTCTTACACTCAGTTCTCCTTTGTAAGAAGTGGAGAGAGACACATTTGCTAATTCCAAACACGAGTTCTAATAGAAACGAAGTATGCCCCGCGATGCTCTTTCCATACCAATAGGCTTTTCTGAGGAGACTCTGAGCGAGATGGCTTGGACTCACCCAAAAGAGTTGATGGAAAAGTTCAACCGTCTCTGGCATCCTGCCAACGCAGACAGCACTTCTGGAAATATTTTATCTCTGAAAATAAAAATCAATTTAGTGGACTCGAAGATAATGTAGTATTCACAGACATGCCATTTTTCTTCCAACACAATTCCCCCAGATACTGCTAAAGGGTTCAGTTGTCAGGGGCAAGATAGAGGAATAATTTTTTTTTCCTTTCTTGAGATAAATTATGAATCGGTCCCCACTCCATCAGCCCAGCGCTAATATATCACCAGCCATCAAGGTCAGGCCTGGCTTCAGCTCACTTACCCCCAAGGTGATAGAATGGTTAACAGCACAGTATTTTGATTATGGAGGTGTGACTTCCGGCTGCGTCCCTGTCCCGATATCATGACATATGGCAACTGACTTCATCTCTTGATGATGCTCCGATTTTCTTATCTGTAAAGTGGGGAGAAATAGAACCTTCCTTCCAAGGTCTTTGTTCAGCTTAATGAACTAATGCTTTTTAAAGGTGTTTTTCAGTGTCTGGCACTTGAAAAGAACACCCAGTGCATCATTGCTCTTAGGGTTACCTTGGTGACTCTAGAAACGAACTGTGATGTCATGTTGTATTTGCCCTCTATGCTTGGGAAACCAATGTTGTTGAAGCCCCATTCCCACTTGAGAAACCACATCTGAAACGGCATATCATCCTCAAACCAGGCTTCAGGGACATTTGTTCTGACAATGAGAATAAAAGGACTCCACTTCACGTTTCAAGTTGGAGTAGAAGGAATGCTAGCGAGATTAGATTCAGCAATTCTGATTGTACACCTGGTTCTCCCAATAACTAGCTATATAACCTTAGGCAAATAATTTTCATTTTCATCATCTGTTTCCTTGGTGATGAAGTGTATCCAGGTTGCGGTAGATGCTAAGGTCAAATCTTGCTATACACTGCATTGGAAGTGCCCATGTTTAGGAAATCAGTGCTGGTTTTATAAAAGAGTCTGAGAGATCCCTCTACATGCTGCAATTTGAGTGGCTGCTAATAAAGATATAACCTATTTTTGACCTGCTACTTAACAATCAGACTGTAAGTACTGAAGGGCAAGGCTTGACTCTGCTCTGATTGTCCTCTGCTGTGGAGATCTACTCTCTCTCTCCCTCTAGCTCCATTTTACTTTGTGCAAGGAAGCACCAAGAGACTGTGGAAACCTAAAGACTGAATCAATGGACCATCTTGGACTTTTAAATTCTAACCCAAGCCGGGCGTGGTGGCGCACGCTTGTAATCCCAGCGCTTGGGAGGCTGAGACAGGAGGATCACACAGGTTCGAAGCCAGCCTCAGCTACTTAGTGAGGCTCTCAGCAACGTAGTGAGACCCTGTTTCCAAATAACATCTAACCCAATTGAACCAATAGATGGAAATGACAGGACATGAGACATGGAGAGGAATGCTGTCACAGGAGAGATGTCCCAGTTATTTACTCTTGGTTTCCTTCCTGGTAGACTATGGTTTAATATATTCACTATGGTTTTGTGCTTACTACTATTTCTGAGTTCCTCGAGCCAAAGCCATGACGTTCGCCAGGCAGACTTAGTATACAGCTATAGCTCTCATCAGGATTTGGCAAATGCTACCTTCTCTTTCCCCTCCCAGGGAACTCTAGGGGCTACAATGGCCTCCTAGGTTATTTCTGAACCCCCCGTTGGTTCTCACTTAAAATGAGTTCACTCATTAAACTCTCTTTTGTCACCTTTTTGAACATGTCATTTATCTCTATGCCAAGGGCTTGCTCCTTACCACTCTATGTGGAGCACACACCTGCAGAGACTCCTGTATTTGTTATGTATTCAAGACATACCCTTGTGGAACACATAGCCTATGCCTCTATGGAAATATCAGTGAATGCCATTAATCTGTACAATTTACCTGTGTTGATAATTATAACTAAAAAAAAATAAAACCAGCCTTAAAGTTTTCTGTTAGTCCACAGCTCCTTTATTTAAAACAATTTAAATACAAATATGCATAAATTAAAAATTAAATAATATGACCCTTTGGCTTATCATTAAATTTCCATGTCTGAGTTATATGGATATACTGGCCTTTGAAATAAAATTGAGCAAGACCATATACTTTTCACTTTGGAAAAATTCTCCTTTTCACTTGATTCCAAATTATTAAATATCATATTGTCTGTCAATAACAACTTAAAATGTTGAGCTAAGTATTTTTTAAGAAATTAAGATACAATTAGTGTTTTATATTCACCTAAATATTTGTCATTTCCAGTATCCTTCCTTTCTTTTTTTGTTTATTAAATTAGATATTTTATTTCTAATCCTCAAAGATCTCTCTAGTGTTGACATTATTTTCCTCATTTAAAAGGTAAGGAGTGCTCTGAGCCTTAAGTAAAACTACAGTGTCCTTCCTTTCTAAAGAGCTGAGTTTCCATTAGGTATCATTTTCCATCATCCCGAGAGTTTTTTTTTTAACACTTCTTATAGTACACATCTGCTGTTAACAATTTCTCTTAGTTTTCTTTTATCTGAAAATACACTTATTTCATCTGATTTTTGAGGACATTTTTAAAGTATGGGTTAATAGTCTATTTTTCTTCAACTTTTTAGACATGTTGCTTCACCATCTAATGGTTTTCTTTTTGTCTGATGAGAAAACATCAGTGATTTTTCTGTATGTATTATTTTTCCCTATGGGGGCTTTCAATAGTGTGTGTGTGTGTGTGTGTGTGTGTGTGTGTGTGTGTGTGTGCTGGTAATGATAGAAGCCAGAGGCATTCTACCTCTGAGATACACCTAAGCCCTATTTTATAATGTTTATTTTGAAACAGGGACTCACTAAATTGCTGAGGTTGGCTTGAACCTGTAATCCTTCTCTCTCAGCTCTGAAAGTACTGGGATTACAGGCATGCACCACCACACCTGGATTCAGTATTCTTTTATCTTTGTTTTCCATAATTTGGTTTCTTTTATCTTTGTTTTCCATAATTTGGTTACAATATGTTGAGCCACAAAATTCTTTATGTTTATTCTGAAAGGGCTCATAAATATCTTTAATTTGTAAATTTATATCATCCTCTAAATTTAGCAAGATTTGCTAATTTGTAGACATTAGATATTTTAGAAAATTATCAGGGTCAACTTCTTCTCTCTCTGCTCCAATGATACATATCTTAGAACTTTCTAAGATTGTCCCATAGATCTTATTGCCTTTATTCATTTTTTCTCGCTGTGTTTCTGATTGAATATTTTTCATTCATATATATTCAGGTTTACTAGATTTACTCTGTAATCTTCAATACAATCATTAAACCCATTCAGTGAATTTTAATTTCAGTGTTTCATTTTTAGTTCTAAAATGTCAACCTGTTTTACTTTTATAGTTTATATATTTCTGATGAGATTTTTAATCTTTTCACTTGTTATAAACATATTTTGTTAATATCATTGAACATAATTAGAATAGTGCTTTAAAATAATTTTATTTTATTTCTAATGAAGCAATCATCTCTTAGGATGGTTTCCATTGACTTTTTCTTACTTTTGTAAGAATGTGTCAGATTTTACTTTTTTTTATCTTGGTATAGTAAGTATATCTAGGTTATACCAAGGTTGTCCAAATGTTCAAATTATCAAGGCTCTAAATTCTGTCATATTACTCCAAAAGCATATTAAGTGATTGCTTCAGCAGAAAGTTAACGTGGTTGTTGAACTTGAACTTTACACTTTACCCTTTGGAAGACAGCTCCAGTCTTAGTTCACTTATTTTATCCTTAGCTTGGTTGTTTGTGACTTTCTGTGTGTGTGTGTGCGCGCGTGCGTGGTATAGTAGTCGGAAAGCCAGAGTCTGCCTTTTTCTCCTTTCTTCCTTTCTTCCTTCTGTCCATCGCCTCACTTTTTGTAGCTATTGTTATTACAAACTCTTCTCTTTTGCTAGGTAAGAAACGTTATGGGCTTTCTACTTGACTTTTGAATTCCTAACATAGCATGTTGGGGGTTCTGCCATCAGCTTTAAGATGTGAGAACATGGAAACCTCATTAATGTGTAATCCCCTTCTTTCGATAATGACCCTTCAAGAATCTGTCCCCTATTTTGTTCCCAAATTACTTCCATATTTGTGTTTTTATTTTTTCCAGAGTTTATAGTTATTATTGTGGCAGCATCAACATAGCAAAATATTTTGCAGTTGTACCAGGAGATAGGTTGAGGTATATTTTCTTCTAAAAATTAATATGATTCAAGTGTTTGTAGGTGTTTAGAGGGAAATGAACCCAACCAACCTAAAAGCCAAAAACTATACCTTCATTAGATAAGAGCACAATTTCAGTGCTAAAAAGTCTACATAAAAATATTAGTATGGTGTTTGATTCAATCCCATGTATAATTTGGAAAATTTATGTTGGTATCTCTGTCTTTTATCAACAAAAATGCCTGCAAGTTTAAAGAGATAATTTATGTCTTACTACCATACTGTTTCCAAGAAATAGAACTCAGGTAGGATTCCAGTGTGATCTTAAACTTCTTCCATGCTGACACTTCCCTCTATAATAATAATAAATTCTAGGAAAAACAAACAAACAAAATCCCCACAACTACCTGAACGCTTTTGAGAAGAAAAAGACATCAGGCAGATACATAGAAGGAATTATTATTTGAAAGAAGGAATATTTATTCCAAGCAGTTTTTAGTGTAAAATAATTTCCAGGTTTTATAAGATATTCTAAAAACCGAACAACAATGACAATAATAACAAGTGTAACAATATTAACTTATATTATCATACTAATATGAGCATAGCTGTCATCTTTCGCAGCAGACATTGCTGTAATCTTCATCTTACAGATTAGGAAAGTTCCATACATAAAAGCAAATCAATGACACAATTCACAGTTTCTTAGTAGTGGGTCCAGGACTCAAGTCTAGGTTTCCACCCAAATAACGGGATCTTATTTTTACTCCTTGTCTATAATGATATCAATTCTCACTAAGAATGTTATTTGTCTGAATTTAATGCAGGAACAACTAATAAACTTCCATTAAGGAAATGCAAGCTGGCTTTTGAAGTTTGGAGAGTTACCAAAAACCCTGCTATTTTTCAGGTGTTTCAGCATGGATGAAACCATACACCACATGGATCCATATTGCAGGCAGTAAACCGAGGCTGACTGGCAGAAGTAAATTTCGTTCCCAGGAAGGAGGAGGAAGTTGCTGCTGAAATTCTATAAGACCTTTGCGTGGACCTCATAAGAAATTCCATTATTCCTGAATTCTAACATGATTGAAAAACTGGGACATCAGTCACTTTCAGAAGCTAATCATATTCTTAACAGCTAGAATAGTGTGACTTTGGCTCAAGATAGGTCAAACTTGTTTCTTTCCCTTTTGGTGAGGGTCGGGGTGGGGCAAGGGGGGGATTTAACTAGATTGAAAACAGCTGTGACTCTGAAAGACACTTGAACAAAATTGTGTGACCAGTCCAACCTCTGTCTTCATTAAAGGGGTTATTTTCAAATTTCTTCACATTTTTTTTTCAACCTGCAAGAGGAGACACCAGGATGAAAGTTATCTCATGTTAAAATCGTCTTGGCAGGTACAGAGGGTATTTGTTGAACTTGATTGAATAGTACTCAGAGGGGGCTGTCCAGCTCCAAGGTTCTGGATTCAAAAACCAGAGACGAGGTGATCAGATCTCTGTACAAGGTTCTTTTTTTCTTCTTCCTGTCCCCCTATACAGAGATCTGATCACCTCTTCTCCGGTTTTTGGATCTAGATGTAAAAGCAAGGAGCTATTGGTTCAGATGTAAAATAATGAACAAAAAAAAATGTGGGTGTCAGGCATATGAGGTTCTTCTCTCTTATGATAATAGTTTGAGAGCTTCTCTTTCTGTATCCCTCCTGCACTTGCTTATTTTTTTTTACTTTTAATTAACGGCTCAACCTTTTGTATCATGGGACACTACCCTAGAATATTTTTTTTAACTGTACTGTGCCAGGTACTAGGAAAATAACAGTATGCAAGTAGTTGTATAATTATGGAATGTTATCATTATTACTGAGTTTTTAAAGTTGCCAGTTACAACTTTTACAAATGCATACATGAATTATGTATACAGTTAAAACTTATAAAGATATAAACTATTTTGGAAATGTATACCCTAGTTAGCTCAGAGAAGCCTTTCTTCCTATATGACTGTTTCACATACAAGGCAAGGGTGATAGAAAGTTATAGTCAAGCTGAGTGATGTGGCACACGCCTATAATCCCAGTACCTGGGAGGCTGAAACAGGAGGATCGCAGGTTCACAGGCAGCCTCAGCAACTTAACGAGACCTTCAGCAACCTAGTGTGAGATTATCCTCAGTAACCCCCCACCCCCGAAAAGTTATACTTGGATATTGCGGTCAACTTTCTCTTCATAGTCTTTCTAGTAAATGAGTGTCATGTGTAGCAAGTCCGACTTATGTTCAATGCTTTGATAAACCTCTGATATTTTGCACAGGAAAATCAAGACGGGTGAAAATGTAGCATCTGATAGTAGTACGTCATTGTTCCTCTTGAGTGCTGTTGTGCATTCGAAAGCACTTTTGTGTTCAGTTTTTATTTTGTTTGAAAGATATATTTTTTCTACAATAACTTTAGTTTGGGGAGCAGTCTGAGTTAAATGTAGCTATGAGCCTTCCAAAATGTTGAAAAATTTGTTCAGGAATAAGATTTTTTCTCAATAGTCTCTTTTCTCACACTTCTAGCTATTAGCTCATTATCAAATATTCCGACCAGTAAAATTTTCATTATGTTATATAACACATGCAAATTATCTAGGCATTTAGAATCCATTGATTATCCTCCCTTACCTCATTTTTTTTTTCTTTGAGATTCTGGAGATTGAACCCAAGGGAATTCTACCTCTGAGCTACACTCTAGCTCTTTGTATTTTGGAATAGGGTCTTGCTAAGCTGCTGAGGGTCTTAGAAGTTATTGAGGCTGACCTTGAACCTGTGATCCTCCAATCTCAGCCTCCCAGGTGCTGTGATTACAGACATGCCACCATATCCTGCTTCCCTTACTTTCTTAATACTTTATTCATTTGGGTTATTCATTTGGGTTATTTATTTGGCCATGCAAATAATTTTGATATATTGTTTAAGTATAATATTCAAAATAAATTTCCGTTTAAAATCAGTGCCTCTGGTATTTCTAATGCTCCCTAGTTTGGGCATATTGGAGAAAACACAAGTCCCTTCTCTTTCTGTGCTTGGCTGATATCACTTAACATAATGTTCCCCAGGTCTTTCCATCTTCTTGCAAATGACATGATTTTGTTCTTCTTTATAGCTGAGTAGAATTCAATCGAGTGTATTTTCCATAATTTTGTAATCCATTCATTTGTTGATGGAGACCTAGGTTGGTTCTATATTTTGGCTATTACAAATTGTGCTGCTATGAATATGCATATGTTACTGTAATTCTCTGATTACAACCCCTTTGGAAAATACCTAGGAGTGGTCTAGCCAGATCATATGGTGGATCTATTCCCAGTGTTCTAAGGAATCTCCACACTGATCTCCATAGCAGCTGAACTAGTTTGCATTCTCACCAAAGTGTAAAAGAGTTCCTCTTTGCTCACATCCTCGCCAGCATTTGTTGTTATTTGATTTCTTTGTGCTTGCCATGCTGGTTGGGGTTAGATGGAATCTCAAACCTCAGCAAAGCTAGAATGGAAATATAGGAGAGGAAGAAGGCTGAGGTTGATTAATGGGGGAGCTACATTCGAATGTGTATAAATGTATGAATATAGCATGGTTAACCTGGACACTCATTGATGGGAAGGGGGGGAGGGAAAGCGGTGGAAAGGGAGAGGGCACCAAGCACAGTCTTAATGTATGCCATTTTTAGTATGTTCCACATAAAATTTAAAAAAATATATTAAAAAAATCAATGCCTCCATCATCTTGTACTCCATTAAGATGTATGACTATAATGCAGCAATAAAAAATTAAAGAAATCAATAGAGCTATTTTACTTCATATTTTTGGCTAGTAACAAGATTTCAGTAATTAGTTAAAATTACTAATACAGGAAGAGGTGTACATGGAATGCAGCTTTTAAGACCATATAACAACAGAATTGCCTTTTATGGGCCTGTGCAATAAAGGGAGGGATCCTAGGAAAGATATCATTTAAATGGAGTCTTGAAGGATGAGAGACACATGAGAGATGAACCTGGAAGATGCAGAAGGGACGTGTCCCTGGTCCTTCTATGGGAGGCTTGACCTGACTAAGAACTAGGGGATGCAGGACAGAGGAAACACAGTAAGCGACAAACTGACACATGGGACGTGGGGGCTGTGAACTGGATCCACCCAAGACCTGCACACACCTGAGAGAGCAGTGTGAGATAAGGAAGGGTTTACTCAGCAAAGCAGCACTATCTTATTTTCTCCTTTAGGAGACACTCGGCTGCTCTCTTCACAGTGGTTTGGAAGAAAGAAGGGAACAGTGAGGTAGATACATGGTTGGCTGAAACTAGGTGGTGACAGAAAAGACAGTGGTCAACGAATGAGATTGAAAGATATGTTTCAATTACTAACCTCCATTTCTGACTAATGAGACACAAAGACAGAAGTGTAGAGAACTATTTACACCTATTTTCCCCAGTGTTTGACCCTTATCCTGAGAAAACAGACTTGTATTTCACCAGCTTCATGTGTCTGTAAATTTAAAACAAGATAAAATTTTTACTGAAGAGTTCCATCCTCCCCCGGCTTTGCCTGCATTCCGTCACATAACTTTCCACTCTGTATCCCACTAAAATTTCATTTGCACAGATAAGTTAAACAGCTTGAACAAGATCTCATGATCTATTAGTATGAAAATCTAAATTCAAACCCAGGCGGTTTGACTACAAAGATAACCTCTGAACCCCCAGCAGCTCCAAGTCCCCATATCTCGAATCTCACATTCAATTAAAAATCTAACTAGTGTGTTCCACTGCTTCCGGCAAGACTAGGATGGCATTTTCCTGTGTGTTTTCCTGTACTTTAAATATCTTCTCTGTCTTTCAGAAGCCACAATAGCAATAGCAATATATTGGCTACACCTCAGAATGCTACAGTGCTGAGAAATCTCAGCTCTTTGCAAGGCATCTCTCTGTGTTCTGGAAAACTTACTGCAAAGTAGAAAGCATTTGCTCATGATCCATGTTAATTCTTTAAAAATACTACTATTGATGCACTTTAATTATATATCACGGTGAGTCTCACGTGATCAGTGAGATTGGTAGTGATACCTTAATCTGTGGACACAGCCTTATTTGAACTGTTTCTTTTATAGGTTCTTTTTTTTCCCTCCTCCCCATCTCCCTCTTACAATCCCCCTCCACTCTTCTACTGATCTCTCCTCACTTACCTGAATTGCCCTTGGTTTCTTATTTTCTCTGTAGTTTTCACATAGAAGAGGAAACATACCACCCTTGACTCTCTGAGACCAGCTGATCTCACTTAGCTTAACATTCTTTAGTCCCATCCATATTCTTGCAAGTGACATAATTTTGCTCTTTGGCTGAGTATAAATTTATTGTGTGTATATGCCATATTTTCTTTATGCATGCATCTGCCGACAAGTACCTTATTTGGATTCATAGTTTGGCTATTGTGAATTGTGCTGTAATGAATGGGTATGAGCATATCCTGACTGTTTTTTTCTGAAAGAGAATGAGGTGTGGTATGGTTGGGTCATATGGTGGTTCCATTCCTTGTCTTTTGAGGAACTGCTATACCAGTCTCCCCAGTGGTTGTACTAATTTACAATCTCACCAACAGTATATGAGTTCAGCCTCACCAGCATTTATTATTGTTTGTATTCTTGATGACTGCCATTATAACTGAAATTAAATGTAGCTTGGATATTCATTTCTCTGATTGCTAATGATGTTGAACATTTGTTCATATATTTACTGGCTATTTGCATTTCTTATTTTAGTAAAGGGCTGTTCTGTTTAATTGCCCATTTCTTGATTGAGTTATTTGTTTTCTACTGTTGATACTTTTTAGTTCTTTATATATTCAGATATTAGTCCTCTAATAGAAGAGTAGCTGGCAAAGATTTTTCTCCCCTCTCTATAAGCTCTCTTCAGACTCTTGATTTTCAAAAGCTTTCTAATTTGATGGCATTCCACCTATTGGTTCTTGGTTTTATTACCCAAGTTTTTCTTGTGGGAGGTCTTATTGAGGAAATCTCAATCAGTCCCTGTATGTTGGTGAATTTGTCCTATATTTTCTTCTAGTAATTGCAAATTTTATAGTCTAATTTCTAGGTTTTTGGTCCACCTTTAGTTAATTTTTGTGCAGGTTGGAGATATAGGCTCTAATTTTATTCTACTACATATGGCTGTCTAGTTTAACCAACAACATTCATTGAAGAGGCTCTTTTTTCCCAATAAATGTTTTTTGATAACTCTGTCAAAAATTTAACTAGCTATACATGTGAGACTTTGCCTGCTTCTTCTCTTTCATTTCATTGGACTCTATGTCCTTGTTTATGCCAACACCATACCATTTGTGTTACTATGGCTCTATAGTATAATTTTAATCAGGCATTATCATGCCCCTGCATGGTTTTTATTGCTCAGGATTGCTTTGGCTATTCTGAATCTTTTGTTCTTCTTGGTGAACATTAGGATTATTTTTTCCACTTCTGATAATAATGGCATCGGTACATTGATAGCTATTGCATTGACTCTGTCTGTAGTTTCCTTTTGATAATCATATGGCTATTTTGACAATATTTATTCTGTCAAATATCATGAGAAGTATTTCCTTCTGCTACGGTCTTCTTCCATTTCTTTCTTCACTGCTGTATAATTTCTGTTATGGAGGTCGTGTACCTTAAAAACGTTGCTTGATTTCAAGCTTTAAAAGCTTAAGAAAGTTCCAGATACCCTGTTTTTCTCCATGACAAATTCAGCTGCAAAAAATAGAGGAAGGTGTAAATATCCAAGACACTTTATCTTTATGACAGACACCCGAGAAACGTGTTGATAACACTGATGACAACTGAGTGGAGACAGAACAGATTCATTCTCAGTGGAAGCCACGGATTTCATGTGCTCAGATATTCAGACAAAATGTCATCATGATCATTCCTTCTTAAAGGAAAACTTTGTACGGCTGAACTGGGGCACTTTACTGAGTTAACAGTGCCACTAGCTGGATGTGACTGCGGGTATAAACCAGGATAAGTTCAGGAAAACCAGAAAGCACGGAAACTTACCTAGAGATGTAACTATCTTAGACTAAAGCACCATTTTCTTTCAGTGCACCTGTTTCTAACCAACGGGCTCTGTTTTCACTTATCACTATCAGAATATTATTCTTGAATTTTCCTAGACATAATTCCAAATTATTCATGTCATGCTGTTGGAATGTTTTCTTTAGGCACCGTGTCATTGCAAGGTGAGAGTAGAAAAGCTGAGTGGTAGAAATAGATTAAAAAGTATTAGGAGGAAGGGTATAAGGTTTGAAGCCTGACAAATATGTCCTCAACATATCCCCATTACTAATACATGGATCATCTTTTAAGAGCAGAATTCAATGGAATATCAAGTTACTTGTCTAGACTACATACATATCTTCAATTGGCTGATTCATACACATGATAGGTATAAGGAATTTGACAGTCAGCTCTCAATAGTTCTGGATACTCTTGTTATCAATGTATTTTATTCTTGCCTATCAGTTATTGGTGACAGTGATTGAAGATAAGACTTCTGTTCTTCACTGATATAAATTGAGGTGTCTTGTGCCAGTACAATAGTGGATGTTCAACAATTATTGAGTGGTATATCAATTAGTAACATGTTTGGCTATGTGCAACAAAGATCCAACTAGTGATAGCTTTGAGAAATATGGATTTATTTCTCACATAAAACAGAATTTCAGGGCTGGTAGATGCAGGGATGATACATTTATTCAATGATGCTAAGAGTACAAGATTTTTACACCTACCTCATGATCCCTAGCTGGAGGTAAGCCAAGGTGCTGGCCCTGTTGAATATATGATTGCTTTGAACTAGACTCATGAACTTCAGACACTGTAAGCAAACCTAGATCTCTTTAGCTCTATGTCAACTGATGCCCTCCTCCCCAGCCCATGGGACCATGTCCTCATTCTTGGGCAATCTCTTCGAACTTCAGTACTTGGTATCTGTTGTTCAGGTCAGGGTGTTGGCTTAAGGAGTTCAAAACTGAGGAACTGCATTTGGTATCCATCTGGCCCTAGGACTGCTTTTTCCGGTATTGGTGTTTAGTTTTTAAACTTAAAGGCAGTAAAATTTAATTTCTAACCTGTGTAATTTATTCTTTGATGTACAGTTCTGTGAACGGTACCCAGCGGTACCCAGACACTTTTCTCAGTGCGACACCTGCCCCGCTTTGCCCCTCAGCAGTCAGAATATTCATCTACCCACAGCCTCTGTCAACCTCAAATTTGTTCTCTCTCTCCCTAGAGTTTTGCCCTTTCCAAAGTGACATACAAATGGCATTATACAGTGAATAACCTTTTGATATTCACTGATTTTACTAAAAGAATGCAATCAAAATTCACCCATGTTGTTGTATAAAACGATGAGCAGATACTGTTGCATGGATGAACCATTATTTTTATCGCTTCTCTACCTTTGCAGGAGACTTGGATTGTTTCCGGTTTGGAGATTTCATGAATAATGCTGGTATAAACATTAGTGACAAGCTTTCTGCATGAATGTAAGCTTTCATTTCTGTAGGAGAAATGCTTAGGGGTGGGATTGTTGGACATACTATAGGGTGTATTTAGCCTCATATGAAATTGCCAGATTGTACTTCAAAGTACCTACCTAATTTCACAGCTCCAGCAGCCACAGATGAGACATGTAGCTGCTCCACTGCCTAAGTAATCTGTGGCATTGTCATTTTAATTAAACATGCTTGAACACATAAGTGGTGGTAAATCTTTATGCTTGCTCATTTTTTACCCATTTTTATTGGCTTGCCTTCTTGTTGATTTGAATGTGTGTACATGGGCATAGATAGATGCTGTCAGATTTGTGCCTAGAAATTATTTCCTCCCATTCTGTAATTTACGTCTTCATTGTCTTAACAGTATCTGTCTAGAGCAACCATTTTTACTGTGATCAGGCCTAATTTGTCTTCTTCCTCTTATGTTTTTTTTTTTCATGCCACATTAAAAGTTCTTGAGCTCAGCATGGTGGCGTACACCTGTAATCATCCCAGTACTTGGGAGGCTGAGAGAAAGATTACAGATTTGAGATCAGCCTTAAGAATTTAATAAGACCCTCAACAACTTATCAAGACCCTTCTTCAAAATAAAATAGGGCAGGAGTGTAGCTCAAAGGTAGAAAACCCCTGGGTTCAATCTCCAGTGCCAAAAATTAAACAGAAACGTTTTCCTCACCCATAATTATGAATATTTTCATATATTCTTTTTTCTAAAAGTCTTACATATTATATTTAGGACTACAATCCATTCTGAGTGCATTTTGGTATAAGGTGTTTTGTAGATAGTCCATTTTTCTTCTTTAAATACAGATAACTAACTGTTTCAGACCATTTGTTGAAAAGGCTATCCTTTCTTCATTGTGCCTTTGTAAGGAATCAACTGACTCTACCTACTGGGTAGACTTCTTGGCTTTAGTCTTCTCTGGAGATCTAGCTAATCTGTCTTTTAGCTTTTCACCAACACTGTATTGTCATCTTATTATAGTTATTGTTATTGTTTGTTTGTGGTACTAATGATTGAACCCAGGGGCATTCTACCTCTGAGATACACCCTCAACCCTATTTCTCTTTTTTATTTTTAAATAGAGAGTCTCATTAAGTTGCTGAGGCTGGCCTCCAACCTGCAATCCTCTTGTCTCAGCCGCCAAGTACTGGGGTTATAGATGTGGGCAACCACACCCAGCTTGTTATTGTAGTTTGGTGATACCTTTTAAAATAATGTACTGTTTTTAAAATTATTTGGGATACTGCATATCCTTTTTCCATAAAGCTGTAGAATTATTTTGTCAATAGATCCAATTTGGAATCATTAACAGTACTGAGTCTTCAGATCTTTCCTCACTGTGTATCCCTCCTTCTGAGTGGACCTGCACCTGTTTTAGAGTATTTATTCCCTATCCAGCTTTTTCTGTGCCTCCACACACTTAACGATGGAACTTTTCAATTTCATGGGGTATGTCTATATAACTTCCTTGAAGGCTATGTGATCTTTCTCAAATGTGGTCCCCTCAGGGTTAACATCGGGACATGCCTTGGTGTTTGAGACGTGCTGAGACTGAACTGGATATTTTTAGGTTTGATGAGTTTTAACAGTTTTCTTAGCATTTTGAATATTCAGCTATGAGAATCTGGATCCCATTAAAAATCATCTGGATGTTGTTGTCCTTTTTTTCTAATTAGCAGACAATAACTTAGTTAGGCTCCTGGCACTGTTTCTAAGGTTTTTCCCAGGTAGAGGTGCCTTCTGCCCCTGCTCCCCCCCCCCCAGGTATAGCCTCTGGAGGCCAGTGCAGACCCCTGCATTTCCAAGATTAATGTTCCTTTGTGTTCTCAGGTCAATTCCAATATATGCTGTCCAGGAGTGAGGCCAGGATCTCAGTCCCTGTTTCTCTGGGACTTCACCTGCATTTTTCTGGCTCCATGGGTCTTTTTCTAAAACTTAAGTTTTGTATTCCCTTACTCAGCACTCAATTCCTGTAGTTATATTGTCTTGGAACTCAAAAAACTGATAGAAAAAAGAGAGAGAGAATGATAGAAATCCTCTCACCTTCTGCAGCACACAAAGTCCTTTCTCCTCTATATCTCTGGTCTATCCGTCCTCTATCTTTCTGACTTTAAGGGTCAGTCTTCAGGGAAACTATCACTACTCAAGAAAGCAAGTCCCAGGTGGGTGATGGAGCTGAGCGCAGGGCCTAGAAAGGAAAAGTGAAAAAAAAATTCAACAGGGGTCCCTCCCACTTTTGACATTTTGAAGATTCTTCCTTCCATCTCCTGGCCAGAAAGAGAGAATTTCTCCTAGAGACATTTGTGACCACATATACTGTGCTGTCCCAGGGATTCAGGATGCTTTCAAACATCATCCTAGAATATAGGATGAAACACATCCCCCCAAAAATCATCCCGCTGTCAATTTACTTTTTTGTACTTTCTCCAATTTTCCAGAAATCATTTATTTTCCAGAGTTATCATACAGTGTCTTTGTATTATGCTTTGGGAGTTTTTGTTTTCATGAATGGAGGATGTCATAGGGTAGAGTGTCCCTTCTCTATCTTAGCTGGTACCAGAAGTCCTGGTTTCTTTCAAAGATGGGCAGACAGTTTGTACTGCCACTAATGGGAATTCAGTGAGCAGACATTAGGAGACAGTAATTTTGCAGTCTCCCATCAAACTAGCATCACTTAGTGACTGTGTGCTACTCCAATACAGCAGACTTCCCCAAGCATTACCCTCTGAAAGGTATGGACGATTTATCAAGCACTTCTTAGATTTAATGTTGCTAAATTGGCCCATCGGGAATTCACACAGAACAGCATGAACAGTTTTTGACCTATCATCCTGGGTTAAAGAGAAGAGAGCCCAGCTTTCCCCCCAAGCCAGTCTCCCTGGAAGATCTCTTAGTGTTCCTCAGGGTTCTTCCCGCTATGCTGTTGGCTTTTTATGCCAAATATATTTCACTCCCGAGTAAGGTGGCCATATAATTTATTGTCCAAAGCGTTACACTTTTGAGGGTAAAGGAGAATACTAACTAGGTGGAATGCTAGTAAAGCAGATATAAACCAGAACTAGTTTTGGGGAAAGCAGAGCATATGGCCAGCCTAAAATAAGTGTTGTTACTTCACAATTTTACCCACTAGGAGACTTTTCTACCTTGATTGAAAAGGTCATATCAGGCTAGGAAGTCACTTCTAACATTAATACCTTTATAACTGATCATCTCAAGGTCAAACAACAGAGGCTAGTCATGTGAAAGCATAGCTAACAGCATCCTTAATTTCCTCTCACCATTCAGGTCCAAAGATTTGTAGCCTCTCCTCACCTACACTCTGAAGAAGAGGGAAATAAGCCAGGCATGGAGGCACATGCCAGTAATCCCAGTACTTGGGAGGCTGAGACAAGAAGATTGCAGGTTTGAGACAGGCCTTACCAACTTAGTGAGTCCTTCAGCAACTTACACCCCATTTTAAAATAAAAAATACCCCATTAAGACGTATGACTACAATGCACCAATTAAAAAAATAAAAAAGCAAAGTAAAAAATACAAAAGGTCAAGGATATAGCTCAAACATCCCTGGGTTCTATCTCCAGTAACACACACACACACACACACACACACACACACACACACACACACACACACACACGGAAGCTTTACCATTGAAGCTTTACCCAGAAATGTTCCGGAGTTCTCTTTCCCTCCTCCCTCCTTTTCATAATTAAAACTCTCAATGCAGACTTCCAATTCTTACCATTCTCATGTTTTCCCACCCTAAATCATTGGGAAGTGACAGAATTAAATTGATGCTTGAAACTGGAAAAAAAAAATACTGAGTTCTGGCTTTCTTTTTAAAAAAATCTTGCCTCACTGTGAATGGAGCAAGCATCTCTCTCTCTCCATCTCTTGCTATTAATATTAAGATACAATCACAGGGGTGGGATGGGGGAGGCCAGGCTTTAGAATATATCTCTTTGCTGAATAAGTGACAAAAGTTAAAAAGCAGTAATTTAGGGAACTCACATGTGACGGTGGATGATAGATGGGGGCTGGCAAGGCTGCGAAATGAGAAACATTAAAATCGTCTATTAGAATAGATCAAGCTCCCTGCTCCAGTTTATGTCAGCAAGTTTCTTTTGATATGTCAAGTCCCCATTGGCCTGGAACTCCAGCCTACTTTGAAGATGGATTTTAAAAGAAATATGTTTGTGCTCAGGCAGTTAATAATGCCATGCGCACAAGAAGCCAGGGATAAAAGCAAACTGAGTGTGTTTCTGGGGGGGGTTACTGTGGGATCTTTCTGGACCTGGCTCTCCAGGGCCCCGTGGACGCTTAGAAGTTTGGGTGGTCCTTTCAGAACCAGAAAAAATGCCGCTGCTTCCCAGGAGCTTTCCGATGCCCCCAGCTAGGTGAGTTTCCCTCTTTGGCATCTTTAGCTCCCTGTTGGAACCCATCTGGTAGTTACTGGGTAGTAATTTCCCCTTGATTCTTGTTTCTCTGCATGGAAAAAAATTCATGCAGAAACCATGAATCGAGAATATCAGAGGTTTGGAGAAAAAAAGAAAAGGCAGGAGGAACTTCTGTTCTGCAGAAAACTGTCCAAAACTAGCCACCTTCTGGAGTTGAAAATGACATGTATTTTCCACATGGTGAGCCTCTTATTCCCTCTGGACGCTCCTTCCTCATGCATATCTTATTTGGGGGAGGCCAATTGTCTTTTCCATATCACACTTTAGTGAGTTGGCCTTGTCTCTGCCCCTGCCCACGGAGGAGTCCAAGAGCAGCCCTGCAGGGGGCTTAGCTTCCTGAGATCCCCAAGTCAGGTCTGTCCCATTGGACCTGCTTAAGGCTACAACTCACCTCCAGCTACTCAATGCTCTGCTCGTTTTTAACTACCTAACATCAAGGTTCTTGGCATTGCTTCTCTTGCAATAGTTCATTTCTATGATCTCTTATCGTTCCTGCTGACTGTGGACAGACAGGGACAGGGCCATGGCAGGATCATCTTTGAACAGAGCCCAGGATAGAGCTCTGTGGTTTTAGGTGTGTCTGAAGTTTTCTTTTCCATCAATCACAGTGTCACATCATGAGGCCACCTTACTTGGCATTTACTTCTATTATAGTGGAGTCATCATGAATCAGTTACTATTTTTGTCCCCTACTCATGTAGACAGTGAGTTTTTTTTTTTTTTGTGTGGATAGGATTTATATATGATCCATGTGGGAAATCCCAACTACCATCTCAGTTGGAGGCACAGTAGACACTTGTTAGAAGCCTGGGTCACTGATTCAATCAACAAACTCCCTGAGCTCCTGCTGCTGAATGTCTATGAACCATGTCTCTAAGTAGCTATGTGTCCTAGAATGAACCAAACCTTCTCTCTAAAGGCAGAATCACACGAACTCCAAGATTCTTTCTGCCACTAACAGCAAATGATTCTCTTCGCTGAAGTCTTTATCTCCATTATTAGAAATGACAATTCTCTTTCATTGGCACAGATTTCATTTTTTTGGACTCATACATCCTATTTGTGAAGAGCCCTGGAAACTTTGGCTTGGAGGAGGAGACAAAGACAGTACATCCCATGGAGTTTCTGGGGAATCTACTCTCCCTTATGCATCTCATTGAGGGGTCAGGAAGATGGAGATCTGAGAGTACCCTTCCCACTCTCCTCCTACACACCTCCCAAAGGCAGCTGTGAGCCTGGAGAAGGATGGTATGGAGGAGGAAGGGGTGCCTGCCCCTTCTTCCACCTCCATCTCTTTAACTCTCTTCTTTTCAATACATTGCCTTAGTTGGGATGTCTGGATGTGTCCCATCATTCTCCAGCCAAGCCTAGATTCTGTATTTGGAAAGTTGGCCGAATTTTAAGCACTGTCTCTGTCATTTCCACAGTGCTCTCTCAAAACTGGTTGTTGTCAGGCTAATAGTTCACACATCAGTCTCAGGTCCTGCAAGATGTCTTCTTTTGGTCAGTTCATTTTGAGCTGTATCTTTGAAAAATGCAGAGTACATCCATGTGGGTACTCTGCTGAAGGACTAGGCATAAAAGTATTGATGGCATTTATGATTTTAGAGTACTTTATGCATGAATGTTTTCTGCCCTATCTATTGTGAGGGAGGAAAGGCTTCAATATCAGGTCTCTTTGTACTAGGATCCATGCATAGGCAGAGAAAGCCACTCAACTCCTTTGGGCCTCTAGTCACCTATCTGATATGTAAATAATAATAATAGCTAACATCTCCAAGGGTTGCTGTGAGGATAAAGTAAAACAAGGCAGGCACAGTTTTCAAATGGCACTCAGCATATCAGGAAAGCCAGGCTCATTTTAATTACAAGCATTGCATATTTGATTCCCCTGTAGCAACCATGCCCTTAGATAATATCTGCACACAGTACTTTAGGAAACTAAGATTAGAAGTGGCTGAGAGGGTTATCTGCTGTGATACAGAAAGTGTCAGGCTCTGGGTTTGCAGTTTTAACACCTGGAGCTCTTTCTCTGTGCCCAGAGCAGGCTTTGTTTCAAGCTACTGTCTCGCTCTGAGCCGACGCTGTGGGATGGGTTGGGGACCCGGTGGAGTGTCAGGGAGGGACCTATCACTGGAGGCAAGGCTACTATCTGTCCATAGCCTGCATCAAATCAGTTAGGTCCCATTGCGAGATATGTTCAAATACGACCCCCTCTTAGTGAACATTCAACAGCTTTGGGATTCTAAATTATTTTTTTGTGTGTGCGGTACTGGAGATGGAACCCAGGGGCCTTCTACCTGCGGGCTACACTCCCAGACCTATTTTACACTTTATTTGGAAACAGGGTCTCTTAAGCCAGCTGAGGCTGGCTTCGAACCTGCGCGATCTTCCTGTCTCAGCCTCCCAAGCGCGGGGATTACAAGCGTGCGCCACCACGCCTGGCAGGATTCTAAATTTCACTGTAAGTGCTAGCCAGCTATTCAGAGGACTCTGAATTCCTGGAAGGTCTATAATTCTGATGCACTGAAGGTCACTAGGCTGTAAATAAATAGAATCTGCCACCACTTCATTCTGAACAGTGCTCGGTGGCCTGTCCAATGGCAGGAGAGAAAGGCATGGGTTGGGCTGTACTCCGTAAGATGAACAGAAACCTGCCTTATCCAATGGAAGCCTAACATTATACTCCCAGTCCTCTGAGGACAAAGAAAGAGGTCTGGGGAAAGGATGTCCTTTTGAAGCACACGTGGTGTCTCCATGAGTCCTTTGACATTTGTGAGTAGGAGGATGAGAACCACATTGTCTTCAGAGTGGGTGTGGATTGGCTTGGAGTGGGGAAAGAAGAGGCCATCTCCTTAGAGATCCCTCAGGATCCCTTCAGTATCAACACTACCCCCATTAATTTTAGCATTTGAATCATGAAATCTGGCCAATAGCAAGGTAGGAAAGTTCAACAAATTTTATCCTATTTTTCAATCGCTCTATCAGGATAATTGAATGACTGCTATTATTAGCTCTTTTGTGAATTAAATGTGTAATAAACAAACCATCTCCTTTGTCTATACAATTTAATTCTGAACTTTAACTAACATAGTACTTATTTACCTATTTAAGTACCTACTGATTGATTAAAAATATAGTGCCTGACTATTTTATGCACCTTGCAAATATGTATATAATGTGTATGTGTGTGTGTGTGTGTGTATGTGTGTGTGTGTGTGTGTGTGTGTGTGTGTGTGTACTTGAGATTAAACACAGGGACATTCTACCTCCAAGCCACACACTCAGCTCTTGTTTTTATTTTGTAACATAACAGGATCTTGCTAAGTTTCTGAAGTTGACCTTGGACTTGAGATCCTCTGTCTTAGCCTCCCAAGTCCTGGGATTACAGGTGTGTACTGCCATGTCCAGAACCTTGTAAATATTAACAGAGGTATATCAGAAGTATATACAGCTAAAATTGTAATTTTACAAACAAATAGAATCAGTCTGACTAAAACTTATATTCCTAACCACTGTAGGATGCTTTGAGAATTTAAATGACAAGCATATCATAATAAAAACATGATCATTATAATGAAACAACCATACTGATAATCATGATGAAAACTGTCAACACTGACTGGGTGCTTTCAAGTACCAGACACTCTAGTAATGGGTTATCTTTACCTTAGTTTTGTAGACTCCCCCAAAATGAGACCTAGAGTTAGCAAGAACCTTGTCCAAGGTTACAGAATAAGAGGTGAATCCAAGTTTTGATGCAAGAATCCTCTAACGTTAAAGCTCTTGGCCTCAGTGACTAAACGCTCTTATAAAGGGGAGTGGATACCCTAAATTTCAGGAAATAAATATGGCAGAGTCAGAAGCCCAGATCTGTTTCTCTGTAGCATACACATATAATTCTTTTGCCAACTTTGCTACCCTTTTATTCTATGACAACTGGCCGATTTTTGCCCATAGGTCAAGAATAGATAGTACTGCATTCCCCAGCTCTGTCATGTTCCTGGATGCACTCATTTCCTCTCCACACTTACTTTTTCTCCTTGCATTCAGCTTGCATAATTTCTTTTGGTCTGTCTCAAGCTCTTTTCTCAGCTCTATTGATCCTTCTGATTAGCCCACTGAAGACTGTCTTCATCCTTGAGATCTGTTTTTATTTCTGGCTTTTCATGTGAGTTTGCCTTACACTTTTATCTTTCTGCTGCATTCTCCAGCTGTGTGTGCTTTTTGCCCAACTTTTCCGCTAGATCTTTTAATATATTAAACACAGTTATTTTAAAGTCCCTGTCTGATGGAGCCAAGGTTCGTATTATGGTTCCAAATCTGGTTCTGGTTGGTTGTTTTATCTTTTGGCAATAGATTCACTTTTCTTTTTCTTTTCCGAGTCTCCTAATTGTTGACTAATTGCCAGATTGAGTGTTTGAACAGCAGAGACTACCTACAAACAGGCAAATTGCTGCTTTGACAGCTGCTGATGGGGGGCAGGGCAGTCCCATCAGGAATCCAGCCTGGTTTGGATTTTGCTGCCAGGGTAATATGCTTCAGGAATTGGTACCTGTGCTTGGGGAGGTGTTCTTGGGATCCTTTTACTTCTGTTCATGCTCACTTTTAGCTATTTCTGCTTCCCTAAATTGGCTTTCTCCCCATGCCCTTCTTCTATTACCAGCTATAGGCTGTGGATGCCTTACGCTAGTAGTGGAGCTCAGAGGAGGTCCAGATCCATCTTAAACAGTCCTCGTATGTCTGGGCCCCAGATATTAAGTTTTCCAATCACCTTCCAGCTGGGTTGTATCCATGATCAGTGGTGAATCTCTGCCCAGGATGAAACAGAGGCTGGGTCTATGTCACTTTCTCAAGCATCTCCCTTGGGGCAAACATTTTTTTCCTCTCCTTTCCTTAGCTGTAACAGGTCTGTCTACATGTGTCCTGAAGGCGATGGTGCTATTTTCCCCCTGCTGTGCATGGATTTTCTTTTTTTCCTTGTCTGAGTTTAGGTTGAGGAACTGGTCTATCTTGAAGGCAAGCAGGTCCAACGTGCATTCTGGCATTAATGCAACATTGGATGTACAAGATTGGGGCCATGATTGGTAGTGTGAGATGGATGTTCATTGGTTGTGTGAGACAGACATTCACTGGCCGAAAGTTTTGTCCCCACTATTATCCAGGTGCTACTGAAGACTTGCAGGAAAGAATCCACGAGTGAGCAAGAACCTTACATTTTCAGTGGGTTCCCCCACCCAAACCCTAGTAGTTCAGAGTTAACAAACCATCACAAATGCCAGTGAGTTGTTTTTATTTTATTTTATTTTTGTGCTGTACTAGAGATTGAATCCAGGGGCATTCTACCTCTGAGCTCTACCCCCAGTCTACCCACTTTGTTCCATTTTGATGTTTTTGTGTTTGGTATTTGGGTAGTGGGGATTGAACCCAAGGACATTCTACCTCTAAGCTGCACCCCAAGCCCTTTAAATAATAATAAAATATTTGAAACAGGATCTAACTAACCTGAACTTGCAACACTCCTGTCTCAACCTCCCAAGTACCGAGATGTCAGGCGTGTGCCGTCGTACCAAGATGCCAGTGAGTTTTTATGTGAACACATCATAACTAATACAAAGTGCCATGCAAAGTCAGCCAACACGTTGGTTGACCTTCTTTTGATTTTTTTAAACTAGAGAGTCCTTCTCCAAGCTAAAATTTGCTCCAACCTCTTGACATAGTGTTTGCAATGAGGCCATGGGAAATATTATACTTTAGTCGAGAGACTTTTCCAGAATGCTCAATCAATGCTTCTGAAATGGCTAGCCACTTGTACTGAAAAGAGAGATGGTTCAGAGAGAGAGTGGAGAAGAAGACCCTCGGTGAGGGTGGATGGAAGAGGGGCTGCGACTGGGTAGAAGAGAGGCACAGGATTGGTATCTTGGAGACTCTCTTAAGATATACTTCGCTACCAGAAAATAGTGGGCACTGGTTGTGGAACAAAGTTTGTGTGTCCATGGAGACAGGCAGATTTCAGAGGGTTGCCAATTAAGGGCGGGCCCAGAGTAAAGCACTTAAGGGTTATCGAGTGTGTGAGTGAAACAAGTGAAGAAGAGGAAGAGCTTTGCGATGTGGGGTTCAGATCCTCCTCCAGCTCTTAATTCAGATATAATACTCATAAAGTTTCTTTTTTTTTCATGAGCCATTAATTAAAGATCATGTGCATTCCTCGCTCAGAACACGCAGGGTCTCATAAGCAGAAAGAAACAGGATAATCTAGACATAAGAGATGAGGATACTCAAGCATGGAATGGTGTCACCTGATTTACATTTCATGAAGGAAGATCTTGCTGCTGGACAGAAGGGAAGGAATGGGGAGGTAACAGTAAGGTAAGGTGGGATGAAACTGTAATCGTCCAAGCAAGAGTTGGCTCTTGGCTTGGACAGGCTGCAGGGAGGCAGGCAGGGCATCTGCCAGGCACAAGGCTTCTTAGACATACGATACCCAGAGCTTACTGTCATATCTGGTGAGGGGGATGGAAACTGGGAAGAAATTAAGGCTGACCTCCATAATTTTTCCCCAAGGAGAAGATGCACAGTGCTACCCAGGGAACAGCGCTGCCTTCCAGAATGGTTTGGATTTAGAACGTCCACCTAGCTTCAGGGAAACCAGGCAGCCATGTTGAAGGTGAGGCTTCATTGCCAAAGATGGGCCTTTGGGGATGTGGCCTTGGGTATCCTATAAGGTCCTTCTTTCCCCTGCTGTTTCTTGCTTCTGGCATGCAAGATGTAAGAGCAGAACCTTGCTCTCCCTCTCTCTGCTTCCCCCAGCCGTGCACTGAGCTGTGCAGGCCTAGCCTGATGTGGACCAAACCTTTAAATCTCCCAAAATCATGAGCAAATAAATCATCCTTCCTCCAAGTCATGAGGTCAGTTGTTTGTCAGTAAGAATAAGGGAGGAAGGACAGGGAGGAGAGCAGGGGGGCGGGGTAAAGCTGCTGCAAAGACTTGTTTTAGTAGGTTGCTATTTCCTTGCACCTGGTTTGACATTTTGTTTGTCTATTATACCTGGTTGTCTGAGATTTTGGAGTTCTCTCCAAGAAATCCCTGCCCAGACCCATGTCTTTGAGCTTCTACCTACATTTTCTCCTATTAGTGTTATAGGTTCAGGACTTATGTTTTATAGTTTTATCCATTTTAACTATACTTTGTGTAGAGTACGAAGTAGGGGTCCAATTTCATTCTTTTGCACTTGGAAACCCAGTTCTCTCAACACCTGTTATTGAAGGTGTTGTTCTTTCCCCATTATGTGTTCTTAGCACCTTTATCAAAAATTCTTTTAAAGTTATCGGGTGGGAACAGGTAACCTCGGCTTTACACTTGGGACCCTACTCTGTTCAGATTTTTCCTACTTCTAACTGAAGATGCGCATGATGCCATTTCATGCATGCAGTTTTTAAGGATTTTTTCTGTTTGCTGAGTTTATTTCACTTTTTATTTTTGTTTGTATCCCTAAAGACCTTACCATGTTAAGCAGGATCCTGTAAAGATCAATATTCTTTGTAAATACTCAGGAGGAAACAATTCATCGGCATGACATTTCTTTCACGTCCACACATCCTTGTCATAGAAAGGCATTAAAATCCCACTCTTTTTACTGGCAGCTATAAAATATATTGCACACAGACAGAGAAGAGGCACATGAAGAATTCATTTGGCTCATCCTTTCTATATATAAGAATGGGTGATGAGAGATACATAAAGTCTTTAAGAAAAATGGATAGAGGACCAAGCTTCCAAGTTGGGGTGGAAATCTCTGGATGGCCAGGTCAAAGGTGAGAGGAGGGGGCTGGCTCCTACACAGAGAGGGCAATACAGGGCTTGTCAACAGTAGAAAAACCAGCTATGGCCCCGCACACGTGCAAAACCAGCCAGAAAGTCAGGGGCTGCTTTGGGGAAATAGAGCCTGGACTGCTTGTCCAGCAATGATCTTGGTAGCCAGGTAATAGATTAAAAAGAAGTATTCCTTTTGTCCAATAACACTTCCACATACCCGTATAGTTTACCGTTTTCAACACACACACACACACACACACACACACACACACACACACACTCACTCACATCTCTGAGGGATTGTGAGAAATAAAAGGAAGGAGAAAGAGAGAGAGAGAGAGAGAGAGAGAGAGAGAGAGAGAGAGAGAGAGAGAGAGAGAGAGAGATGGCATTCTATTTCCTTTATTGCAGAACCTGTGTTGAGCATGTCCTCAAATCATAACATGCTTCAAGGATGGAGTCCTTTTTGGAGAAGCTAATTATAAAAACATGGTCTGGCATGGAAATGAAGCAATGATTCCAAATTGTTCCAAAGCAGGCTGCCAGGTTCTTTGCAGGTTTCCATGTGTGTGTGCAAACTGCCAACTTTATCCTGCTCACCGGTTCTGTTCTCCAACTTTTCCTGCTGCAAAGAAAATGGATTTTTAAAAAAGAGAAAGAAATTATGGGGTGGCAGGGGGAGAATGGGAATTCAGAATTCTTCTAAGATGGGGTGTGTTGCAAGTTGCAGCAACCAAGTTTTCTATTCATAGTTCCCCTCAGTATCCATAGGGGAGTGGCTTCCTAGGACACACCTGCAGTACAGGTGTTCAAGGATGTTCCAGTTCTTTATACAAAATGGTATATATTTAAATACAACCCCTGAACATCCTCTTCTAGACTTTAAGCCATCTGTAGATTACTTGCAGTATCCAATATGATGAAAGTGGTATGAAATTGTTGTTATATGTATTGTCAAGGAAAATAGTCTGCACATTTAATATGGTTGCATTGTTGATCTGCAGTAGGTTAGATCCATGCACATGAAACTCCTGGATACGGAAGACTACCCTTATATTATTTTTATTTTAATATTTAACAAAAAGGTCATCTATTTGATGTAGATGCAATGGAATCTGGGCAGTCAGTGGCATTCTCTTTATTTTTTAGTTGCAATAGGCTGCAGTTTTATTCTGTGATGTAGTCACACCTTCCTCATGCTGCTTTTTACATGTATATATGGCCCACCCAAATAAGCTCCACTAGTGATCTTGCTTATTTGTGTTTTTGGTTTTCATAATTCACTTTATTTTCACTATTTAATTAGTGGATTGCAATTATACATGATGGTGAAGTTCACTGTGATAAAAAATATATATGCAAACAACTCTTGATATATTTCCTTCCACATTCTACACCACTCTTCAATTCTCCCTCCACACATGTGTTATTGTTTATTTATTTGCTTATTTATATTTTTAATTGACAAGAAAATTGGTCTTAAATATGTAGAAAATGGAATGGCTAAATCAAGCTGTTTAACATATGTCTTACCTCACATACTTACCTGTGTGTGTTTATACATTTACATTCCACCCCCTTAGCAACTTTAAAATGCACAGTATATTGTGATTAATTGTAGTCACCATGACATACAATGGATCTGAACTTATTGTGTCTAACTGCAGTCAGTTCTGTGTCCTTCGACCAGCATCTTTTTGCTCTCCTTCAGTAACCAGAGTTCTACTTTTTGTTTCTATAAGTTTGACTTCTTTGTATTCTACATATAAGTGAGATCACATGATACTTGTCTTTCTGTGTCTGGCTTATTTCACCTAACATAACGATTCCAGGTTGATCTATGTTGTTGTACATTGCAGAATCACCTTCCTTTTAAAGGTTAAATAGTATTCCATTGTGTATTAACAGCACATGTTCCTTAACCATTCACCTATTAAGGGATACTCATGGTGATTCTGTATCTTAACTATTGTGAATAATGCTTAATGGATATGGAAGTGCAGACTTCTCTTTGTCATATGAATTGCACTTTCATTAGATATATACCCAGTAGTAGGATTGCTGGCTCAATGATGCTTCTGTTTTAGTTTTAGCAGAACTATATATCATTATGCTATGAATGTAAATAGTATAATGATTTATATTACTTTCCATAATCACTGCACTAATTTACATTTCCATCAACGGTGTGCAAGGGTTTCTCTTTCTCCACATCCTCACCAGTATCAATCTTACATCTTTTTGATAATAACTATTCCACCAGGTGTGAAGTGATCACTCACTGTGGTTATAATTTGCACTCCACTGATAATGGCTGATATAGAGAATTTTTTTATATACCTGTTGGCCATGTGTATATCTTTTGTTGAGAAATGTCTGTCTGGGCCACTTGCCCATTTGGAAATCCAGTTGTTTTCTTACTATTGAATCCTTATATATTTTGGATATTAGATCCTTGTCAGATATATAGTTTAAAACATATGCTAATATTCTATAGGTAGTCCATTATCTCAGGTTTAAGAAATCCTATAACTGCTTTAATGTGGCCATATTTCCAGCTAAGTAGGGCAGTGAAGGGATGTTTGGTGAGTACTTTAACTTCATCATTTTCTGTCTCTGTGTTGTAAAAAAAAAGAGATTTTAATGTTGGGCATGTAATGAATATGCTAATTTAGATCAATGCTTTCCAGTAGAACTTTCAGTGATGGTGAAAATGTCTTTTATTCCTCCACTGGTAAGTATGTTGTCCCCTACACACATGTGGTTTTGAAATGGGGCTGGTGTGACTGACATATGAATGTTTAAATATTTTTTTTAGGTACAAGGGTTGGAACCCAGGGCCATTTTACCTCCAAGCTACACCCCAGCCCTATTTATTCTTCCTTCCTTCCTTCCTTCCTTCCTTTCTTTCTTTCTTTCTTTCTTTCTTTCTTTCTTTCTTTCTTTCTTTCTTTCTTTCTTTCTTTCTTTTTGTGATTCTGGGGATGGAACCCAGGGACATTCGACCTCCGAGATATACCCCCTGCCCTATTTTTTATTCTTTATTTTAAAACCGAGTCTCACTGAGTTGCAGAGGGCCTAAGTAGCTGAGGCTGTCCGCGCACCAGGATCCTCCAGTCTCAGCCTCCCAAATGCTGGAATTACAAGCGTGCACCACCACGCCTGGTGCATTTTTTTTTTTTTGAAACAGGGTCTCGCTGAATTGCAAAGGGCCTCACTAAGTAGCTGAGGCTGTCCGCAACTGCAATCCTCCTGTCTCAGCCTCCCGAATCCTGGGATTGCAATGTGTGCCACCATGTCCAGCCTGAATATTTAAATTTTATTATATTTTAATAAAATATTACAGGAGAAGTCTAGGACTCCAGTATCTGTCTGCCAGATTGGAAAAGGGATCTGAACTCAGAGGACCAACTTGTCCTTTGGTAAGTATTTTAGCTCAGACAAGTTACTGATGACTCTAAAACTTGCTTTTCTCTTCTGTGCGATGGGTATCAGAGAACTTTCTTTAACTGTTGTCATAGTAGGACTAAAAACAGTCTGAAAGATCAAAGGTCTAGCCAAATATAGGGCGTTATGCAACTATAAAGCTGAGATAAGGTCACCCTAGATGAGGTAAATTTCTTCCATTCTAGTCCTTACTTTTTAGTTTTTGGAAGGGATTTCAATACCACACTAAGACTTTGTTTGCCTTTTTCCCCTCATAGTTGAATAGCTTGTTCTATTGCAGTTTTAAACGTGGAAAATGATGCACAGAAAGGTCAAGTAGCTGTCTTAGATCCACCTGTTGAGTGATGGGGCTGGCAGTGGGGTCTTTGTCCTCACCTCCATAATTACTCCCTGAAGCCCACTCTGACTCTTGGGTGACCTCTTCAGTCTCTATTTCTTCTTTCCTTTATGCTGCCTAATGGTCTGAACCTGCGGTTTAGATTGGTTGACTATAAGCCAAACAGCACCTCTCCCACCCCCAGGAATATGACATAGACAGGTACATGACACACTTCGGGCCAATGAGACTAAGATACCGACGAGGTACCGTGAGTGAAGATGTTTCCTCTTTCCTCTTTTCCTTGTTATAAACTAGGAAACTCAGCTTTGGTTACAGCTAATAACTGTTTTATAACCAACATGGTACTCAAGGTAATAGTGGAATGAAAATTAAGCTCCTTGAAAACTGTTTCTGAGATGTTATCATGCACCCAAAGTCTTTTCTGTCACCACACTGTAACTAAGTACATATGTTGATACTGTTTTCTGTAAATCACCCATTTTCTCTTCATTCTCTATATTCTGTTTAAAGAATAAAATCCAAAGTTAAGCTTAGTCTTATTAACCTAGAAATATTTCTGACTCACTCAGAAATATTTCTGGTGATTTCTATAACACAAGGGTCTTGACTCTAAATGCAGTTCTAAGAATTGTTTACCCATTTAAATAACTTTAGAAAAAAAAAAAACAATAAACACTGTGGAAGGGAAAGTGGAGGGCTATAGCCAGCCTTGGTCCTTGGTGATCAAATCCTGGCCTGCGGGATTCAGCTTGACTTGAATTCCATGCCGGGTCTGGACTTCTCAGTTCTATGGAATCTTTCTTTTTAAACAATGTAATTTGGTTTGGGCTGTGATAACCAGCCAATGGATTGTTATTACTAGCAACCCAAAGTAACTAACAGAGTCATGTCTTACACATACTCGGGGGTTTTACAACTCAGAATGAAATCTCCAGCCTTTGAAAGTCCATGCTTTTAAAACAAGGAACAAACAGAGTGTTTGCATTTCTAGCTCAGAAATGCACTTCTCCGCTCTGGCTTTTGGAGTGAAGCCTCCCTCCGTAACAAGGGATAACAGATTAGCACTGCAGAGAGCAACAGCAGTACATTAAAAGAATATTAAGGTTGTGACAGGAAACGATATCTGTGAAAGCCATTCCTTGGGAAGGGAGAGACACCATATGTGCAGCTGACATCGCGATGCAAGGGTGGGAGGGAGGGCAGAATTAGTAAAGTCATTAAAGAGGCTCCCCGTCGTGCCAGGAATGAGAAGACATATGGTGTCTTTGCCCCGAGTCGGGAGGTTCCATTTCTCTTTGCTTCCATCTTCACACTCATCTTTGGAAGGAGACAGAAGGAATAGCTGAACAAGAGTCAGCCAGGTGGGTCCTTATTTTATGAGGATGCGGTGGGGAAGCAGCTGGAGGTGGGTGCTGTGATAGAAAGGGCACTGGGTTGGAAGTTCCCAGGCTAGGCTTCTACGCGCTGTTCACTCTGGAGCTTTGAGTAATCTACTTGAACTTCCTAGCTCTACTTGTCTGATTTAAAAAATAAATGAAGGGTGAGCATGGTGGTAAGATGCCTGCAATCCCAATACTTGGGTGACTGAGGGAGAAGCATCATAGGTTTGAGGCCAGTCTCAGTAACTTGGCAAGACCCTTCGCAACTTAATAAGATGTTGTTTCAAAACAAATTAAAATAGGGATGGCGTGTAGCTCAGAGGTAGAATGCTCCTGGTTTTAGCCTCCAGTCTCCCCCCCCCCAAAAAAAATATATGAAGGATGATACTTTCACTTCAATGAGACTCTACCTGCCTCTCCCCAGCTAAACAAACCTTTTATTCTCTAGAGTCTGTGGGTCCTATCCTGTGCTCCCTCTGTCCTGTCTTTCCCATCACCCCTCTTTGACTGGTGTTTTCAGCTCAGACATCACCTACTGCATGAAGCCTTCTCTGCCCAGATTAAATGTATCCCCGTCTATTTCTAGCTCCCCTGGGGCTTATCACAAAACACTGATGGCCAGTTCCTTTGCAACAGGAGGTAAGTACACACAGATTTCCACTTTCCACCTTGTGCACATTTTAAGCATTACTCTCCTTGAGGTCAGGGTCAAGGTTTACCCATCACTGTGTTTTCAGGAATAAGCCTAGGCTGGTATGGGACAGGGGCTCAAAGGCAGGCACCAAAATAAACCAGGAACCACCCCAATGCCGCTTTCAAGCACGACACCGGAGACGATCTTCTTCGGACTCTTTATTATCCCAGGCTCTTACATACTCTCCTCCTCTCCGCTCCCCGCTCCCCGCTTATATATCCCAAGCAGCCAATCAGCACTCAGATCACTCGCTCCATGCAAAATTAGCTTATTTGTTACAAACAGTGGTATGTTGTGTTCCCGTGCGCCCCATGCTCCGGTTACCGGACTTCCTGAAAGTTGTTTACTGCTTAATGGGCCTCACAGAGCTTCCGCTCGGCGCTATTTTTAGGTCTTCGAGCTAGCAGGCAATGGGTGGGGCTCTTCACAGTTCCCCCTTTTTGTTTTTAAGCAGAAGAGGATAGAGGACTCAACCCCTGCTATAGTTTATGCAATTATTTGCCACCACCTTTTTTGCAGGGACGGGCGAGCAATACAGTGGTAACCCGTATGCAGCTGAGCATATCCTCCTTGGGATGCACCCTCCCGGGGTCCCAAGTGCAGTCCTTGCTGACATTCTGCTTTATGATTTTTCCATTGCGGCTAGCCAAACAGTAGGCGATTGTCCTGCTTCAACCGCCATGAAAGCCTGAGCTAGGAGCATCTGATCCTTGGCCCTCTGCAGAAATAAACGTCTCAGGCAACAGAGACATAGAATGCACAGGAAAACAAAACAAAATCCCAATGCTCCCAACCCGGCCCATTCTTTTAGATGGAATGCTGCCTTCTGGATCCGGGATGCCAGCGTTTGGGCCACTTTGGGGTCGATTCGGGTGGTGTTGACCTTGATGATTTCAGCACGTAATTGTTCGGTGAGTTTATCAAACTCCCAGCTCCAGTTGCCCCATTGTTGCTCACTCCATACTGGTTTTGTCCAGATCAGCATGGTGATCAGGTGTATCCATCCCTGAGGCGCCATCTTGCGATATTATTTGACGAGTCAGTCTCTCTGGGATCCAAATCGGATCGGTTCCGTCCTGTGGGAAAACACAAACAGAGCCTCTGGCCCATGTGAGTACCGGATCAGGTCCCTTCCATTTTCCGGTGAGGACATCTTTCCATTTTACCATATCATGGGGAATACTAGAAGGACAAAAATGGCGATCTGCGGCCGATTTGCCATTAATATCTAAATTTAAAAAATTTAAAGTAAAAAGTGCCAAAGATAATCGCTGCCTTGGTTTCAGATTCTCACCTATTCCCCCTTTTTGTTTTATTAGACATTCTTTTATTGTGCGATGGGCGCGTTCAACAATGTCCTGTCCTTGAGGATTATATGGAAGGCCATGTTTTAATGTTACGCCCATCTGTTTACAGAAAGACTGAAATTTTTGTGAGGTATAAGCCGGACCATTATCAGTTTTTATTTTTTTTGGCACATTCCATGCTGCCCAAGCTTCAAGACAATGAGCGATAACGTCACGAGCTTTTTCCCCTGTGTGAGTAGAAGCATATATAATTCCAGAAACAGTATCAACAGAAACATGTACATACTTAACAGAGCCAAATTCAGGTATATGGGTCACATCCATTTGCCATAAATGTAAGGGGAGCAACCCACGTGGGCAAACACCAACATTAGAAGAGGGGATAAAGGGTGCACAAGTACCACAGGCCTTGATGATGTCACGGGCTTGACAACGAGGAATTTTAAATTTAATCTGTAAAGTTTTAGCATTTACATGAAACTGGCGATGAAAATCTTGTGCCCGTTGAAGTGGGGTGAGAGAGAAAATCATGGGCATCTTCGTAAGCTTATCTACATAATCATTACCTTGGGCAACAGGCCCTGGTAAGCCTGTATGTGCCCTAATATGTTGTACATAAAAGGGATTTTTCCTCATCAAAATTAAATGTTGAATTTTAGATGCCAAGTAGTGGATGGGCGTATGTGTTGATATTTGCCCCGCACATTCAAGGGACTTTATCATCTCTACAGCATAGGAGGAGTCTGATAACAAATTAAAGGAAGAATCATATCTCTCAAACACTTCTAATATAATATTTAGTTCAACTAGCTGAGGTGATATATGCTGATATTGAACAACTATGGGTTTTTGTCCTTCTATCATAAAAGCTCCAAGGCCAGATTTTGATCCATCAGTAAAAATATTGATAGCGAAGGGTATAGGTGTTCTTCTGGTTATGGTTGGAAAGATAATAGGATGTTGAGTTGCAAAATGTAATATAGGATCTTTAGGTAAGTGATTATCTATCTCTCCATTAAACACACATCGTAATATAGCCCAATCATCCAGGGAGGTTTGTAAAATTAATATTTGGTGTTTACTATAGGGAACAATAAGCTTATTAGGGGTTTGGCCAAAATGTTGAATACATTGCTGTATGGCAAGAACAGCAACCTTTGCCACCATAGAGGGATAATACTCAATAACCTTTTGAGGAGATAGTTTAGGATGAATCCATAATAGAGGTCCTTGTTGCCATAAGACCCCAGTGGGTTGGAGCTCAGTAGCCAGTATGCATGCCCAAATAGAATCCCTCGGTGAAATGCGCTTAAGGGAAGCCTTAGTTAAAGCTTGTTCTACCAAACTTAAGGCTTCCCGGGCTTCAGCAGTCAGCATTCTAGGAGAGGTTAAGGAAGAATCTCCTTTGAGGATATCATATAAAGGTTTTAGCATAAAATTTGGGATTCCTAAAGCAGGACGTATCCAATTAATATCTCCTAATAACTTTTGAAAATCATTTAAAGTGTGTAACTGGTCTGTACAAATGGTGACCTTTTGAGGCGTGACAAAATTGGGATAAAGAATATTTCCCAAAAAATGGGTGACGGTGCCCTTTTGAACCTTTTCAGATGCTATAACTAAACCCTTTTCCTCAAGGGCTTTAACAAGCACACAATACGCTTCATCCAGTACCTTTTCATTTTCACAGGCTAATAGGATATCATCCATATAATGGAGACAACGCAATGGAGGGAATTTATCCCTAACAGGTTGTAAGGCAGCATCCACATATAGTTGACAAAGAGTGGGGCTATTCGCCATACCCTGGGGGAGCACTCTCCACTCATATCTCTGGTCAATTTGCTCTTGGTTTAGGGATGGCACAGTAAAAGCAAAACGTGGGGTATCTAGAGGATTTAATGGTATAGAGAAAAAGCAATCTTTTATATCAATCACTATAATTGGCCAGAATTTTGGAATAGTTGAGAGAAGGGGGAGTCCACGTTGGACTGGTCCCATAACTTGCATTTGTTCATTTATGGCTCGGAGATCATGTAATAGTCTCCATTTTCCTGATTTTTTCTTTATTACAAATATAGGGGTATTCCAGGGTGATGTGGATGATTGGATATGTCCTAATTTTAGTTGTTCTTTTACTAACTCTTTTGCTGCTTCCAATTTTTCACGGGGGAGAGGCCACTGGGAAACCCATACTGGATCCCCCGTCTTCCAAGTGATGGGAATTGCCTCCCCAGTGGCTACTCCACAAAACCCAATCCCTGTTTAGTGTTTTGTCCTTCAGTGGGGACAGGGCTCCTCCGTCCCTGTAGGTTTCGCCCTAATCCAAATGATGGATGAAAACCTTGCTTGTTAAACATATGTAGCGCCTGGGGAGAATATTCATTATGTAATCGGAATCCCATGTCCAGAAGTAGATCTCGACCCCACAAGGAGACCGGAATTTCCAGCATATAGGGTGTAAAGGTCCCAGAATGTTTTTCTTGGTCCTCCCAATGAAGGGGTCTAGCACTAATATCAGGTGTTTTAATGTATCCTAATCCTCTAAGCTGTGTGTCAGCCTTTTTTATGGGCCAGGAGGGGGGCCAATCCTTAGAAGCAATTACACTAGTATCTGCCCCTGTATCAAGCAATCCTAGAATCGGCTTTCCCTCCACTTTCAAAGTAATTAAAGGTCGTTTTCCCATATCAAAGGCGAGAGATATTATATTAGTACCAGAGGACCCAAACCCTTTTTCTCCTCGCTGTTCCTTTTTTGAAGGGAAGAGAGAATGTAGACTAGGTAATAATAACAGCTGCGCTATCCGATCACCAGGAGAGATGGCAACAATTCCTCTGGGGGCGGAGACCATAACCTTTATAACGCCCTCGTAATCTTGGTCAATAACTCCAGGATGAGTTATTAGGCCTTTCATGGTGGATGATGATCGCCCCAAAACTATGCCCACCGTTTCTGGGGGTAATGGCCCTGACATATCAGTCGACATAATTTGAATTCCCATTCGAGGGGTTAATACCAGCCGGGTGGTGGCACAGAGGTCCAATCCCGCTGAACCGGGAGTGGCTCTCCGGATTCCTTGGGCGGTTGGAGATTGGGCCATTGGGGTGTTTGGTGTGTCTCTATAGCATTGTACATTTGTTGGCCCCCATACTTGTAAGGGCCCTGGGGATGGGGGCCCCGTTTCCCGTTTTTTGACAGCGGGCGACCCTGTCCCGACTGATCATGGGACGGTAGGATATTGCCGTCAATATCCTTAACGGACCGGCACTCTGAGGCGGGATGTCTGCCTTTTCTACATCTCTTACATAGGTCTGGTGGGCTCTTTTGAGAGAGAGAGCCTCGTTTTGGGCAGTCTCTTTTTAAATGCCCCGCCGCCCCACATGAAAAGCAATTTTCTAGTCGGGTGTTGTTATTGCCCTTTTGCCTGCCAGATGCTTGCATGATAGCCGCAGCGAGCCCCGAGTTGGTTAAAGGTCCGCCGAGTTTTCTACATAACTTCATCCATACTTCTAAACCTTTATTTTTATATGGATTTATAGCTTGTTTGCATTCAGTATTACATTGTTCGAAAATAAGCTGTTTAACAAGTGGCATGGCTGCATCGACATCCCCGAATATTCGTCCAGCAGCTTCTACCATCCTAGCCACAAAATCAGAAAAAGGCTCAGTGGGACCTTGAATTATCTTAGTAAGATTGCCTGACACCTCCCCTTTATTAGGCAAACTTTTCCATGCCCTGGTGGCCAAATTGTTTATCTGATCATACACTTGTTGAGGGTAACAGGTCTGGTTGTTAGCAAATTGTCCCTGTCCCAAAAGCATATCCAAATTCCAGGCAGGTTGTCCTGCGGCCTGATTCACCGCTGCTTGCTCTGCTGCGAACTCAATAAGGAAAGCCTTCCAATCTAAATACTGTCCTGGGGTCAAAGCCGCTCGGGCCAAGTTCTGCCAATCTCCAGGGGTCATGGCATACCTGTAAATGCTTTCTAAGGTGGCTACGGTGTATGCAGCATTGGTACCATAAGTCCGCACGGACTCAGCAATATGTTTTACAAGCTTATAATCTAAAGGCTCATGATACCGAGGTCCTCCTCCTTGTGGTTGAAACACGGGGAAAGCCTGTCTGGATAGTAACATTTCCGGCTCACACCATACCTTTTCATTAAAGGAGCGGCCTCCGCTTTGTCCTGGAGCTGAGGGATTATAGGGCGGAGGAACAGAGCCCTGCGAGGGGCCCGTAGCTAGGGTTAATCTGCTGACTTCCTCCTCTATTGCCGCAAGTTCCTCGTCCGAGTCCCCCTCCCCTTCAGAGCCTAGTTCACTAGCTGGGTGAGAGGAAGTGGACCGTTCCTCTTTTAACAGATCAAGTGCCACTTGTCCCTCTCGCACTAGCGGTTTGTAGTATTTCTGCTCCAAACATGCCCTGACGAGGCGCCACAAAGGATAAGTTCCTCCCGTGACTTGATTGTTTTTCTCTGCCCTTTTAATATCCTTCCCTAACTTATCCCAACTTGCCAGGGTCAAGTTTCCTGATACTGCAAACCAAGGGGCCACCTCATCCACTTGGCTCAAAAAACCCTGAATAGTCTTATCCCTAAGTTTTAACCCCTTTCCGTTTAATAAGGCTTTTAAAGCCTTTTGTATTGGATGAGATGGATTATTTCCCATACCTATTCAGCCTCAGGTCCAGCCTGAGAGTATACTACCCTATAAATCCTCCCCTCAAAGGAGCTCCCCTTCGTCCTCAAACGGAGTTGGGAAAGAACAATCTTATGATCCTCTACTTTGTAGAGCCTCCCTCTTCACAGGAGAACTTACCAGCCGGCTGCCCTGGAAAGTCCAAAGTTCTGACCGTCTCGTTGAGAGAGATTCCCCGTACGGGCCACCACTTGCCGCTTTCAAGCACGACACCGGAGACGATCTTCTTCGGACTCTTTATTATCCCAGGCTCTTACATACTCTCCTCCTCTCCGCTCCCCGCTCCCCGCTTATATATCCCAAGCAGCCAATCAGCACTCAGATCACTCGCTCCATGCAAAATTAGCTTATTTGTTACAAACAGTGGTATGTTGTGTTCCCGTGCGCCCCATGCTCCGGTTACCGGACTTCCTGAAAGTTGTTTACTGCTTAATGGGCCTCACAGAGCTTCCGCTCGGCGCTATTTTTAGGTCTTCGAGCTAGCAGGCAATGGGTGGGGCTCTTCACACCCCAAGCTGTGCAGGGATTCCTCTGTGTTATTGTCTGTCTCTCTGTTCTGTGCTCTGCAATGTTTAAATGTCTCCCCTTCCTTGATACCTGACTTTTGACCTTACCCTCAACTTTGGCTCCTTGGGTGCATTTGAAGGCAAAATCTGATTACTTCTCTTTTCATCTTCCTTCATTTACAATTGAGAGAAAGAGAACAATCAGACAGATTTGGAACAGGTTTATTAGGTATATTGCTAGCAAATTGTCTTGGGAGATGGTTGAGGGAAATAGCTGGAAGAGGTTTCATGCTTAATATATTTCCTCCCCTACATGAAGAAACTTATACCTCTAGTTAGGCATGGTGGTGAACACCTGTAATATCAGTACTTGGGAGACTGAGACAAGAGGATCACAGATTAAAGGCCAACACACAGTCACTTTGTGAGACTGTGTCTTAAAATAATAAAAAAAAAGGGGGATAGGAGGTCAACTCAGTGGTAAAGCACCTCTGGGTTCAATTGAAAGAAGAGATAAAGAGAGAGAAAGGGGAAAATAGAGAGAGAGAGTGTAGAAAGAGAAAGAGGAGAAAGAAAAGAAGAAAGGGAAGGAAAGGAGAGAGGGAGAGGAAGGGGAAGAAAAGGAAAGAAAAGAGAAATACTGGTGGCCATTGGAGTTTCACTTCCATTGATCAGTCAGACTTCTTTATCCGTGTGCTGGAGGGACTGAGGACTTGTAGACATCTCCTTGTGGACTAGGAATGTGTGTGTGCAGAGTGTTCTGTGAAGTTCATTTTCACACAGAATGCTAAGGCTTCCAGGAGTTCTTTTTGCCCCTTCCTTCTTTTCTGTAACAATATGAGGGAAAGTTCCTCTGCCTCTGCTGATCCCCTCCTTCCCAGTCTCCAGAGACTCAGCTTTCTTCTCTTACCTCATTCCCCGGTATCAGCATTGAAAAGGCTGCACATAAAAGCTTTCCTTTGCCCCTGTAGATAAGGAGGCTGATGATTTACTCCTACCTACTGGCTCTCAATTTTAGAGGCATAGAGGGATGAATTAGAAAGAGAGAGAGAGAAAAAAAAAACATATTCCCAAATATCTACTCTCCACAGTCACCTCAATCACTTTCTTCTACTGCTCTTTTGTGGCAGTTCCTGCTAAAATGGCGGCCACCAATCCCAAGCTCCCTTGCCCATTGGTGGCCCACAAATGACCTCTGCTCTTTTATTTTTAAACAATAATTCTATCATATGCTTGGGACTGGTCAAATCCCTAAAGGCTTTTTAAATGATAGCTTTCCAGTTGAGGAAAATTCCCAAAGTGCTCAATCCAAGTGAACGTGTGTTACTGGGGTTGCAGACACACTTTCTAGCTATGTGCCAGGGATTCGTGATGAATACACAGCAGCCATTATCAATGACAAAAGAGGACAGTCCAGTGCACATCAGTCTCAGTGTCATAGAAGCTAAAATCCACCAACATTTGATGAGTTTGTTGTGTCTGCCCTAAGAGTTCAGATGCCCTTTGGGTTAAGAGGAAAACGTTGTAATAAATAGACTTTTAAAGAGATAAGTCACTGTTTTTATTTTGTTTTGTTCAGTTTCTCTTTCCTTTGGCAACCATATAAGCTGAAAAATAAGTAATTCAAATGACAAGAGTTGAAGCTAGGCATAGTGGCACACCTCTATGATTCTAGTACTTTGGAGGCTAGACAGGAGGATCTTCAGTTTGAGGCCAGCCTCAGCAACTCAGAAGGGCCCTCAACAACTTAGTGGGACTCTGTTTCAAAATTAAAAAAAATTAAATACAGCTGCAGTGTGGCTTAGAAGTCGTATGACCATGGGTTCAGTCCCCAGTAACACACACACACACACACACACACACACACACACACACACTACTTAAAACTGCAGCCGAGTTATGATTGCAGGCAAGAGACTTCTCACTTGGTGCAGACAGCAGCTGGGACACACAGCTTCCGTGGCTATGGGTCAGGTAAGACTCCTAGTTGGCACAAATCCAATGTCACCCATGGCTGAAGGTATCCTGAGTGCCGAGGAGCTCTGTCGGCCAGGATTCTGCTTACTCTGATTTTCAGACTTTGTTGTTCCCACTCTTAAGGATGAATTATAAGTCAGATAACCATCCCAGCAAGTGATAACATACAATAATGAAATGTGCCACAGGCAAGGGCCAGGGTCATCTATTTCCATTTGGAGTTTATCTTCCCCCCACCCCCCGATTTCTTAAAGTGCATTACCCATCCAAAGTCCTCCTTTTACAAATGGGAACATGATCAAGCTGATGATTGCCTTTAAAAGGAAATCATGCCATGTGGTAAAAATAGTTTGATGTTCATCTTGCTGCTTTCAGTAATAATTTCACAAGACTGCAGCACACATCAGAAGTTTCCATCCTGGGAGAGATACTGATGAGTCTCCAGAGCCCAATCAAGAATTTGAAACAGGATCTTCAAAGGTATCCATGAGTTGGAGATGTGAATTACTGATTCACAAGCACACATGAGCTTCAGAGAAATGGACAGCAGGTCCAAAGATCTCCTTTGACTTCTCTCCTACACGTCTTCATCCAGCACCCTCCATCCTATTGAAGAGAACAAACTGAGGTGCTCAGAGGTGGCGTGAGATGGTCAAGATCAAACAGCATGTTTAAGTATCTCTAGAGGTCAAGGTAGACAGTCACCCTCCGAGCCAGTGTTGAAAGCTCTACCCACCTCCTCTCATCTTCATGTTTCAGGGAAGGTCGGTCAGACTTCTAACTCCTAGCATCTGTAGTTTAGGACCCAGGGCAGCTCCCTTTGCCCACTGATGTTCATTTTGGTCACTTCGTGGCAGGCTGGAGGACTTAGGAAATTAACATTGCTGTCAAGCATCCTTCAGACAATGGCAGAAAGGAGTTGGCACTTAGAAACACCATCTCCCTGTCCCCCAGGTTTTTCCTTCCGCTCCCAACTAAATTATTCATACTTGATTTTTAAATTTGCACATTCTTCCAGAATATTACAAATTGGCACATTCCTATCTGTTTCATACTTGGGTCCTCCTGTTACCCATATTCATAAAAAAAATCACAATGATCTGGGCTAGGTGGTACATGCCTTTAATCTTAGTCCTTGGGAAGCTGAGACAGGAGGACTGTAGGTTTGGAGTCAACATGAGCAATTTAGCAAGGTTTTCAGCAACCTTGTGAGACCCTGTTTCCAGGTAAAAAATAAAATATGGCTTGGGTAAGCTAGGCAGGGTAGCACACGCTTGTAATCCCAGCATTTGGGAGGCGAGACAGGAGGATCACAGTTCGAGGACAGTCTCAGCTACTTAGTGAGGTCCATTGCAATTCAGTGACACCTTGTTTCAAAATAAAGAATAAAAAAATAGGGCTGGGGGTGTCTCTTGGAGGTAGAATGCCCCTGGGTTCCATCCCCATCACTGCAAATAAACAAACAAACAACAAATATTTTGGAGGTAGAATGCCCTTGGGTTCAATCCCGGGCTCAACACAGCGGAGGAGGTACAAGCTGCTCCCCCCAACTATATATTCATTTGGAGTTAGGTCCTCAAATGAATGAAAACCACCCCATAATTCAGCTAAGGTGTCTTTTTATCAGAAGGGGAAGGTTCTAAGCACAAATAAAATATTGACTTCGCCACCTAATGGTATAGAGCAAAGGGAGCTGGAAGATGGGTGGAGATGGAGACCTGTCTCTTTATCGCTGATGGCTGAGCCACATTTCTATGTGAAAATTTAGAAAAAAATTGGTTTATTTCATAATGATGCCAAGTGTATGCTAGCTGAAAATTAGTGGATACTTCCGTTATCTATTTTTTAAGAATTCCACAGGAAGGTTGTTTTTATCCCACAAGATGAGCAATTTTTTTTTGGGGGGGGATACTGGAGATTAAGCCCAGAGGCATTCTACCTCCAAGCTACACCTCAAGCCCAATTTTATTTCTTATTTGGAGACAGGGTCTCACTGAGTTGCCGAGAATCTTGATAAATTGCTGAGGTTGGCTTTGAACCTCTGACCCTCCTGTCTCAGCCTCCCATGTACAGGGATTACAAGCATGCATTATGATGCTCAGGTAAGATGAGCATTTTTGAAAGTTCTCAAAGACTAAAATTCCTCCACTTGACTTTCTTTAGAAGGTATATGCATAACAGACAACCTAAGGAATATTTTTAATCTATATTATCTTAAAGCTGTGTCTCAAGTTAAGCCCAGAATATGCCAGATTTCTAACCTATTTTGCCATCACAGTTAACGGAAGAAGGCTTCAAATCAGGTTGGTTTCTTCCGAAGGAACTTGGCCAACCATTATTAGCTATATAGTGTTCAGAGTTGATGACTGTCCTACATTCTCTGTTGGATTAACAGATCGGAAATGCCTATCCTGACTTGTAACGTACTTTTGGGCATTTTGTGAAGTGGGATTAAGGTCTGGGGATTCAACCACCCCTAGAGATCTAGATCCCGGGATAAAATCATTCTTACTCCTGTACATTAACAACTGAGTGCAGCGCCCGATTCTTCTTTGCTGCTCAAGAACACTGACTATTTTTCCTGATTGTTACCCAAGCATTGAAAGGAAAGAGCTTCAACCACAAAGGTGGTGAGGGCTGAACTGTGTGCAGCCCTCAGGAAGTGCTGAAGGGAAGGGTGGCACAGCCTGACTGTTGGCGAGCAGAGGCTGCACACGTGCAGTTTCCTTGCTGATTTTCAAATGAGTGTTCCAGAGAGTCACACCAGAGAGTTCTAAGTCAGGATGACAGTGCCATTCTTGTTCAGTTTTCTACTTCAGAATTTAGCAGTGGCACACAGCTGACAAGAAACAAATGAACAGAAAACCTGGTACCCATTTTATTTAAATATTTTTTACAATCTAAAGAAATTCTCCACTGGAATATTAGGCAGACAGAGAGAGGTGTTACAAAAACACTAAATTCTATTTCATATCCAATGGCCGGAACCAACCCTTGGGTTAGTGAAGCAGCTCTCTCTCTCTTGCTCTCTCTCTCTCTCTCTCTCTCTCTCTCTCTCTCTCTCTCTCCTCCTTCCTCTCTCTTACTTCCTCTTCCCCTTTCTGTTTCTTCCTGTTCCTGACTCTCTATATATGGCTCTGTCTCTGTTCTTCCTCTATCATTCACTTCTCTTTAATAGAACAATCTTCATTATCAGTGAAATCAATTATAATGACCTTTTACATGAGAGGACTTGGATCTTATTGTCATATTATTTTTAAGTCCAGACAAGATTCCAACCAGCTAATATAAGAATTGTCCTTTGTAAGTCGGGCGTGGTGGCGCACGCTTGTAATCCCAGTGCTTGGGAGGCTGAGACAGGAGGATCACGCAGGTTTGAAGCCAGCCTCAGCTACTTAGTGAGGCTCTCAGCAACTTAGTAACACCCTGTTTCCATATTAAAAAAAAAAAAAAAAAAAGGTCTGGGAGTATAGCCTTGAGGTAGAAACAACCCTGGGTTCCACCTCCAGTACCACACACACACACACACACACACACACACACACACACACAAAATAATTTGTAGAATAAAAGAGTGTTTTTGTTTTTGTTTTTGGTAGTAGGGGTTGAACCCAAGGACAGTCTACCTCTGAGCTCCACCCACAGCCCTTTTTTTTTTTTATTTTGAAACAGCATTTTGCTAAATTGTTGAGCTATCCTCATACCTTCTATTTCAGCATCCCACATACTGGGATTTCAGGCATGTGCCACTACAACCGGCTAATTTTCGAAGTTTTGAGGAATTATATCCCTGGTCTTTTAACAGTTTTCTTTGATTTAACCAAGTCTCAAGGTTTGAAGTAGCCTTAAAATGGACTGGCCCATTTGTATATTTCATCTTGATAGATTCCCTAATGGATTAAGGCCTCTCTTTGAATACCTGTTGTGACAGGGAGCTCATTTCTCTGAAATCCTTATCATCTGTCCACAAAGGACTTTGGTTCCTCTCCAAATATTCATCTCCAGGTTTAGTATTTAGGTTTTATTTCCCAAATGGATAACTTAGAATCAAAGTAGTGCCCGAGCTGTCAATTCTGAGGATCGATCAAGCCCTGGTAGGGGATATCAAATGAGTCAACAATAAAAGAAATGCAAATGACTAATAACTACACACCAAAGAGGTTCACCTCATTAAGAAAGGTGTATGTATGCATTAAGCAAAGTCAGTAGGTCATTTTCTACTCTTCACGTCAATTCTAAGATGCTGGTACCACCGAGCCTGGTGGCACACACCTGTAATCCCAGCATTTGGGAAGCTGAGACAGGAGGATTGCAGGTTTGAGGCCAGCCTCAGCAACGTAGCAAGAACCCCAGCAACTTAGTGAGACCCTATTTCAAAATAAAAATAAAAAGGGCTGGCCTTCCACTGGTTTATATATCTGCCTTTATAGCAGTTCTACACTGTTTCGATTATTGTAGCTTTATAAGGTTTGAAATCAGAAAATGTACATCTTCTAGCTGTGCTCTTTTTCGAGATTGTTTTGGGTATTTAGAATTCATATTTCATGTTAGGATAGATTTTTTTCTGAAAAAAAAAAGTATGATAGTTTCAGCTTAAAAACAAAAAAGAAAAAATATCCTCTGGTAAGAAAGAAAACAAGAAAGAAATATTGAAATGTTACCTCTAAGTGATCAAAAGTTTGATATCAGACAAATGAATCTGTTATGTGAGATTATCATTGTTAATTTTGGATAAATTGCTATAATATTAAATCAATCAATCAATCAATCAATAAATAAATAAGGAATTAAAAAATAGGGCTGGGGGTATAGCTCAGAGATAGAATGCCTCAGGTTCAATCCCCAGTACCACAAAGTGAATGAATGAATGAATAAATAAATAAATAAATAAGCTTGATCATATAAAAAAAGATAAATTTGAAGCTAAAAATTTAAGGAGGAAAGTTGGGTGAAACATACCTGATAAGTTTAGCATGTGTACATGCTTTGGCTTATCATTTACACTTGCAGGAAAAGGAATTAAAGGTACAGATGTCTAAAAAATGTTTAACTACAAAACAGTTCAATTTGCTTTCTTTGAAATAACAAACATGATAAATATTGATGTCTCTTCTTATTTATCCACACATTGAATACTCTTGTCCCATTATGATGGCAATTATTAATCATTATTGTCAGATAAATGCATTATTTATGTTAAAATTTAACACTTGTTAGACTCAAAAAGCAGATTTTAAAGCTGGACATGGCCTCTGTTGTATGCCTGTACTTCCAGTACTTGGGAGGGTGAGAGAGGAGGATCACAGGTTGAAGGCCAGCCTCAGCAATTTAGCAATTAAGAGAGACCCTCCCCAATTTAGAGAGACTCTGCCTCAAAATTTACCAAAGAAAAGGGGGGAGGGGTCCGGGTTGAAGCTCAGAGATTGAATTCCTCTCGGTTCAATCGCAAGTACCAAACAACAACAACAACAACAAAAACCAAACAGACAAAAAACTCTTTTAAATTTTTTTTCATGAGCTCAAGGAAAAATATCTGTCTTCTTCAAGTCTGCTTCATAAGCATATGGGGATAAATAAATATTTGTTGAGAATCAATTAATAAAGCATCATCTAATTTTGAGGAAAATGATCCCTGCATCATTATCAGAATGTATTGGAGAGAATATGTGCAGATAGGAGAATCCTGATTATCTGTAGATGAGACAGTGTGCATTTCACTTACTGTTTTCTGCCTTGGGTTACATAACATGTTTCCTTTGTAATAAGAGTTAAATATTAAAACATAATTTTGAAAGAGATTTTAATAAGGACCTGTTTTGAATATACTGACCGCTTATTCTAAGATCTGATAGGGTGAGTTCAGTCCTGGGAATTGAACCCAGGAGCATTCTCTCTGAGCCACGCCCACCCCTATTTTATTCTTTTTTCTTTGGAAACCTGATTTCACTAAGTTGCTGAAGTCCTCAGTCATTTGCTGAGACTGGTTGAGAATCTGCAATCCTCCTGTCGCAGCCTCTCAAGTACTGGGATGACAGGTGTGCACCACCATGCCTGACCTGGTTCCTGTGTGTTCTAGGCTCTACTGTTCCAAGTAAAAAATAGCACTTGTAGAATACAAAGGCTCTTAGTTTTGCCTCACCAAAGGAGGCTCATAATCATTGTCAGAAAAAGGCAACCATACCCCCTGACCCCAGACCTTTCTGTAGCATGAGAGAATGTCAGACCCATTCCCTAAGAGTGAAGCAACTGCCTGCTTATAGTTGGAGAAAAATGAAAAGCGGCCACAAAGGGAAAGTTTTAATTATTATTTCCAGGGATGAAGCGTTGGTTTCAGGGAACTTCAGGGACATCAGCACGCTATGCTTTCATAAACCTTTGCATAAGAGCAAAGATGGCGTTGGTATCCCGACATCCTCTCTCCTGTCCTTCTCTACAAACAGTCCGGCCTTCTTTCTCCTGCTTCTCGGAGGGCATGCCACGAACCCGCACTGTGGCCCAAAGGCTGCTGCTCTTCCTAATCCCTTGTTCATTAAGTTCTCAGCTCATGGGAACTATCTCGGAGAGGATGTCCTTAGCCTCTCGGTGTAACAGGGGGTCAGTCACCCTGTCACAGTGTTCTATTCCATTTTCTCATTTCTGCCAGGCATTCTCTCCCTTTTCTAACATATTAATTTACTTTCCTCTCCCGGTTAAGAATATCAGTTTTCTGAGATACTTGTCTACCTGGTTCATCCTTTTATTCCAACACATCTAAGAACTCATATTTTAATATGATAAAAGCTCAATATTTATTTGTGATTCAGAAGGAAGGAATGAAGGAAGGAAGGAATGAAGGAAGGAAAGAAAGTCTGAGTCAAGAAGAGAGGAAGGGCGAGAGGCTAAGAGAGAAGGGGAGGGAAGAGAATCTCAGGTTCCAGACCAGCCTTAGCAATACTAAGAATCTTAGTGACCTAGTGAAACACTATTTCTTTTATTTTTATTTTTATTTAATTTTTAATTTTTAATTTTTAAATTTTTTATTGAACATAAATGGTATACATTTAAACTATACTTGATGCCCTCTGCCCCCTCCCGCCCCTGTTTTCCCTTCCCCCCTCCCAATAATGATTGTCCCGGATATCCATGCAATATTCATAATTTTACACATATTCGGATGTGGACCCTCATTAATCAAGTTCAGCCGTCCTCCTCCTCTTTCCATTCTATCTTTGCTGGTATTTCCCCTCCATTACCTGGAGTACCACTGGTATCCTCTAGGTTCCCTAGTTTGGGCATATTAGAGGAAACATAAGTACCTTCTCCTTCTGTGCTTGGCTGGGTGGGACACTATTTCAAAAAATAAAAAATAATAAAAACAAGGGGGTTGGGGTTGTGGGGGGTGTTCCATCCCATATATATATATATGGAGAGAGAGAGAGAGAGAGAGAGAGAGAGAGAGAGAGAGAGAGAGGAATTCAACACATCATCTCATCATCTCTTGGCTGCAAATCTTAATTCCAAAGTAGATCAAGACACTGTGGAAAATAAAGGCTTTTCTCTTCCCAACAATCTTCTCTCTTAAGAAGATAGTTGAAATTCTAAATAGCAATTTTCCCGTTATTTACATATTGTCAATTAACATAAATATGTAATAAAAGCAAAATGAGAATATAATGATTCACACTTAGCTTTGCTTTGTTCACACATCACTGATAGTAAACTCCATTAGATGATCAAAGAAGAGACGCACAGAACTACCAAGACCTTGACATCTTCTGAGTCTTTGGCTGGCGAATGTTACATATTTTCAATTCAGATTATTTCTTTTGAACCTGAAACATGAGAGAAAGAGGATTGTTACCAATATTTTTGACGTTTAAGAATCACATGGATAGTTGCACAATAATGTGAATAATCTTATCTGCACAATTAAAATAGGGGAAATAAGAGGAGGAGATGAAGGAGGAGAAGGAGGAGGAAAAGGAAAAGGAGGAGGAGGAGGAGGAGGAGGAGGAGGAGGAGGAGGAGGAGGAGGAGGAGGATAGGAAAGAAGAGATGGCCATTCCCACATTCCCATGCCCTCTCCCTTCCTGACATATAAATTACTGAAGAATTTGTCCAGTTGGAGCCTCCATTATCTTGAAATACTCAAGCTCTTACAGATAGCTAAGTCCCAGATGACTTTAGTGGAAATCTAACATGGATTAGAAGTAACTTTAACTATTTTAAGCCACAAAGATGGCTTAATTGTTGATTCAGCAATGCCTTACCTACACTAACACATGGCAGTCACTTTGCGTTGAGATCACAGGGAAAAACAAATGCAGAAGCATCTAGCTGGAGACTTGAGCATAACTATAGGTTTAAGAGCAAATCTTGCCAAAGAGACAAAACGAAGATATAAGAGAGGTCGCCTTTGGTTGGACTTGGCCCTGGGGGAAGCCAAGGTCTGTGGGACCCTGGTACACACAGATATGGTGCAGACAGGGTATCCTGAACATGACCTGTGCACTTAATGGTGAGAAATCCAAACCAGGCATCCTCACTGAGATATTGTCTCTGCGCAGTGAGGTCAATTCCGGATAAATCAAAACAGCTGATGGCCAAAAGTCTTTGATATATATGATTGAGTACAGGTCTTCCTCAATGAGCAGAGGGGCAAAAGAGTTGTATGCCCACTGCCTTAGTTTTCTTATCTGTAAAATAGGATCTATCTCATAAAGATGTTGCAAAAGTGTATGTGAATTGTGAGCTCTATTTAAGAGTGATCTCACAACTCCAGCTGGCTTGAGGAGGGAGTTCTAAACTTCTAAACTAGTCCTGAAGGTTTCTTTTTGCAATCCTTTAAACGACAAAGGGCTGTGACATTCCACTGTACTGGGGAGCAACCAGAAAGAAAACCAGCATGATAAGCAATGAGCCTATTTCACATCGCTACAAGTTTTACAGCTAGTTGTTAAATAGAAATTGTACCGGTATTGGAAAGAGGCTTCAAAATGTATTAATGTAGCAGTATTGGGAAAGATTTTCAATTTTCAAAATATATCTTTGGTAGTAAAAAATAAAAAAAGCCAGGAGCTTCAAGGAAAGGGCTGCAGATTTCCAGGCGCCAAGGGTAATTAGCGAGAGAATAGAAGGAGCCCAAAAGCCTAGGGTCTTTTTACATTTCTAAAAGAGGCCAACTTCCTCAAGGATGTGGAGGAATCCCAGACTTCAGATAAGCAACTTAACACATTTTGGAGTGTAACAAAAGGTGGGTGGGTGTCTGTGCTGGAGACAGAGCAGGTCATCTACACATTAAAAAAAAAAAAAAAAAAAAAAAAAAAAAACTGTCCTGGAAATCTAGTAGGGTCAGAAGACTGGCTATAAAATACTCCTTATCTAGGAATTGATGGTGACTTTGTTTCCAGCCACTCAAGATACTGTCCTGGGGTAGTGCAGGGCAGTAACTGCCTCCTGTACTTCTGTCTTGGTAATAATGAACTCATTTAAGTTTACAGCAAGAGTCTGGACTGGTGTTATATCCATCCTAGTTCAGGACAAGGACCTGCGCTGCAGGAACAGTTTCTGGGAGCCTAAAAGAGGTCCCTGGGAACAGTTTCCCCCAAACTGTAACAGAAATCAATCTTAATTTATGTTAAAAAAGAATCATATGAACAAATTATCACAGCTCTGATATGAGCTGAGTTAATGAGAAGTTATTGTAACTGCTTGCTGACAGTGAAGAAAAAAGTGAAGGGAGAAGAGATCAGAAGAGAGAGAAAGAGAGAGAGAGAGAGAGAGAGAGAGAGAGAGAGAAGGAGGAGAAGAAGAAGAAGAAGAAGAAGAAGAAGAAGAAGAAGAAGAAGAAGAAGAAGGGGAGGAGGAGGAGGAGGAGGAGGAAGGAAGGAAAAGAAGAAGAGTAAGAGGAGGAGGAAGAGGAAGGAGAAAGAGAAGAAGAAGAAGAGGAAGAAGAAGAAGAGGAGGAGGAGTAGAAGGAGGAAGAGGAAGGAGGAGGAGGAGGAGGAGGAGGAGGAGGAGAAGAAGAAGAAGAAGAAGAAGAAGAAGAAGAAGAAGAAGAAGAAGAAGAAGAAGAAGAGGAAAGGAGGAGGGGGAGGGACAAAAACAGAGGGATAGAAGATAAAAGCTCTAGAGAAGTGAAGGGGAGATCAAAGTAAAAAATAAAAAGAAAAAACTAGGAAAAAGCAAGGTTTATTGACTAGTTGACGAAAGGCACTAAAAAATCGATAGTGTTTTCTCTGACACTTGAGATAACTTCCGAATGGTGCTGGGCACCTCACTAGAGGAGAGGTTCCCTGTGGCTGACAGCTCATCCCCTGAACAAGTGCAGCTTTCTTTATGTTTATGCTCTCCTAGGTGGGAGGCAGCGCTGCTTGTCACCTTCCAAAAGGATGAAAGAGAACCTTTGTCACCATGAAGGGGTTTGGAGCTGGGAGCAGGGATGATGGAGCTTGGGCGTTTTTTTTTTTTTTTTCCCCTTTGTGTATCTAGGGCCCAGTGAGTGATTGATTCTGTCTTCCTGGCAGCAGGAACCTGGTGGCATGGCCATACTTTTGAAAATCATTACCAAAATTCCTGCAAGAGGAAGAATTAACTGACAGTGATTTCCTTGACTTAGGTATTGGACTGGTGACTTTTGGGGGGTTTTATGGTTTTTTCCTGTGATGCTGGAGATTGAGACTCAGGACATTCTACTTCTGCACTACACCTGCAGCCTTTTTTTTTTAAATTTTGAAATAGTGTACCACTAAGTTGCTGAGAGTGTCACTAAGTTTCTGAGGCCACCTGAAGCCTGTGATACTCTTATTTCAGCCTCCCAAATACTGGGATTACAGGCCTGGGATTACAGGCATGTGCTACCATGTCCAGCTGTGCTCATGATTACTGAAGAGAAAAAGCTATGAATTTTTTTTAACTTCAGTTAAGTATGTACGAACACAAAGTTGGCATAGATACTCATGCTTGGCACTCTTATGCAACTAGAAACTTGAAGGAGTTCTCTAAGTTGAATGCACGCAAGCTCTGATAGCAACAAAGCCAAATTAACTGCATCAATTCAAAGTGAGAGATTTAAAAAAATTAAATTGTCATTATGAGGGCTAATGGCAGAAAATTGGTGCCTCAGGTGCAGTTCTGCATTTAATATCTCTAAGTGTTTTGTCCTCAATGATGACACTGTAGCAAGTTCTCACATTCCTGTAATTGTATTGCTCAGAGTGGCATTACTGTCTCCCCATTCTTTCCTTATGACTTTAGAATGATCAGGTCATAATTCCCCTATACTTAGTCATGACCAGGGGCCACTTGACTTTTCAATTAATCAGACTTACTTGTTCAATCGAGGAAGAGGTTGGTGTTGCAGCTCTTTGAAATCTGAATCAAACAAATATCTAGACCTCTTATTATTGAAATCAGAGGAAGGAAAATTCTTCTAAAATGCTGCTTGGGAACCACTGCAAAGAGAGGGCAGAGATGCTATCTGTGGCATGTATCCTTTTCTGGAAGACTGTGACGGTAAAAATGCTGGTGCAAGACACTTGCAGCTTGGCCTCCGTGGACAGTATATTGCTGGTCAGTGGTATACTCACTACTTGTCATGCATTAAAAAATTCATCTTTGGGCCTACCTCAAAACATAAAAAAAGCAGTATTTAGTAACAGTATTTAGCGGCAGTATTTAGTAACAAGGTGAAGCACGGCATGTTTGGATTTTATTCAGATGATCACAGAGACAGGAAAGATAAAACTAAGCCAGTGTGTTGGCATGTGCTTGTAATCCTAGTACTTGAGAGGCTGAGATAAAAGAATCGCAGGTTTGTGGGTAGCCTCAGCTACTTAGTGAGGCCCTCTGCAACTCAGTGAGATCGTGTTTCAAAATAAAGGATAAACTAGTGCTGTCAGTGTAGCTCAGAGGTAGAATGTCCCTGGGTTCAACCCCCAGTACCACAGAAAAAAAGTAGACCTAATGCTAAGTGAGATTAGCCAAGCTCAAAAAGTCAAAGGTCATATGTTTTCTCTAATATGTGGAAACAAACGAGAGAAACTGGGAAACAGAAGGGGCTTCGGATAGATAAGGAGCGAGGCCAGTAAAACAGTGAAGGGGAATTAGGGAGGGAGGTGGAGAGGGACAGAGGAGGCATGAGGAAGGGAACAGTTCTAATACTGTTATATACATCTGGGTGTGGTGGTGCAGACCTGGAATCCCAGCACTTGGAAGACTGAGACAACAGGATTGTAGGTTCAGACCCAGCCTCAGCAACTTGGTGAAGCTCTCAGCAACTTAACAAAACACTGTTTCCAAATAAAAATAAACTAGGAAGGCTCAATTTTTTTTGTGGTACTTGGGATTGAACCCAGGGGCGTTCTACCTCTGAGCTACACCCTCAGCCCTATTTTTTATTCTTTACTTTGAAAGTGCACTGTACAGAGGCGAAGAGACATTACTTGGCTAAGAAATAAGTTGCTAGCCCATTGCCATAGTAACATTGAGAAGAACATACCAACACAAAATCTACTTAAAGGCCAGGGAAGGAGAAGGGGTCAAAGTTCCACTTTCAGGTTCTCCAGCCTACCCCAGGTACACTGCTTTTCTTCTCTTCTTTTCTATTTCTGACTGATTTTGTAATAAAGAATTGTTAAAGCTGCTAAATAAATAAGTAAATAAATAAATAAATAAATAAATAAATAAATAAATATAGAATAGGGCTGGGAGTGTAGCCCTGACACGTACAAAGCCCGGGTGCTCCATCCCCAGTACCACACACACACAAAATGTCATGTTCATATATGAAAGTATCACTACCAATCTCAGTAACATGGATGGGGAGGAGAGAGCTGGGTGGGATTGGAAGGAAACACGTCAAGTATTTTGTGCACCTATATTTCTATCACTCTGGACCTCATTATGATGCATGGTTACAATGCACCAATAAAAGTCTGTTTTTTTAAAGATGGGAATTTTAGCAACAAACTTAGTAAAGTTAAATCACAAAAGTTTTATTACCTCATCCTTATTTTTAAAATATTTTATACCAAAATTAATGAGATGTCCCCAGGTAGCTCTTTCAGACTAAACAGAATAATCTGATAATCTTCCAATTAACTATTAGTTTAATTTAGGGCCATGTGTTCAGAAAACATAAAAAGTAGTGATTATATATAAGAAGTAGTCTTTGGAGAAGCCCCCCTTTTGACAGAGAAATCCATGAGCTATTTGATTCCTTATCAAGAAACAGGTAAAGTTTTCTGAAATTTTGTCACCCTTGATAATATTCTTATTAAGGATATTATTGTTATTTAAATGTCAAAACTTTCAAAAGCAACCGACTAACAACAACAACAAGAACAACAACAACAACAACAACAACAAGAACAACAACAAATATTTAAGGGCCTGGTCGTCAGGGCGCTGTTATCAGGAGATGGAGCTTAGCGGGAGGACCTTAGGTCCCTGGAGGATGCCTCCTGAGAGGGTACTGGAGGACCCAACACCCACCTCTTTCTCTTTTTCTTCCCAGCCATAAGGTGAGCCATTTTCTTGACCAAGTGTTTTTTTTTTTTTTTTTTTTTTTTTTGCAGGTCTGGGGATGGAACCCAGGGGCATTTGACCTCCGAGCTACACCCCCAGCCCTATTTCTATTTATTTTGAAACCAGGTCTCACTGAGTTGCAGAGGGCCTCACTAAGTAGCTGAGGTTGTCCATGAATCGGATCCTCTGGTCTGAGACAGCTTCCCGAATGCTGGGATTACAAGCGTGCGCCACCACGCCCGGCCTGACCAAGTGCTTTTTGACTTTGCTGTCTGCCATGTCTATCAGAAGACTAAACAAATGGGTCTTCCTTATTATGGACCGGAACTTCTAAAAGTATGAGCCCAAAACAAATTTGTTTCTTTATAAGTTAATTATATCAGGTATTTTGTCATAGTGAAGGAAATCTGACTAATGCTTTACACAGTGCTGAAGAGGGAGGAGCACCCAGGAGCCCTGCCCCTGAATCAATTGCACCGGCCAAATGAACAATGCAGAATAAATATGCTGGGTGGGCTACATGCCTCTTAAAAGCAAGAGAAGATCCCTATAACTTTGTGAAGGAAAGAGAAGCTTCAATGTCTATGGTTGTTGATAGTTAATGTGGATGAAGCAAAGAGAGACACATACAAGAAAACTCCAAACTAAAGAAAGAATTGTGGATCAATGCAAAGATCTATAGAAGAGAAGCAGGGGCCAGATGATCTAAAAACAGGGATTATTGAAGTGCTATCCACTCGAGCAGCATGGAAAGCCCGCCTCCTGGGTTCTTTTCATTCTTTTTGTGATTCACAGAACACAAAAGAGCATGCATGAGTGGTTTTTTCCTTTTTATTACACTGATTTGGTAGTTGGTTTTATGGGGATCAACACTTGGAAAAATACCTAAAAGAGTCCTACTCCCAATTGTCTCACATAAAAGGGACACAATGTTTATATGTCTATTCCAAAATATAATCAATAGACAAAAATGTGTTTTCAGTCAGCAAAGAGTAATTTTCATCATGTAAAGAAACGCTAGAGAGTAGCCAATAAGCTGAGATAGATAGCCAGGCTGATGGAGTAAAAAAGCCTGGCAATGGGGGCTTCATAAGATAAATTAATAAAGCTGACCTGATAGTGCATTCAGTTCTAAATACTGCCATGTCTCACTTACTCAAACATCCACTGAATGGAAACCTTGAGAGGGAAATAAGCAGAAGTTTGGGAGTAAAGGGTCTTTGGGAAGTTCAAAGGAGATCCCAAAGTCTACACATTGCGTCTTAGTTTGGGTTTAGAATGTGCCCCCGGCTTCATGGAGATGAGGTAGCCATGTTGGAGGCAGAGCTTTGGTTAGGTAGGAGGGGTCCCTAGGAGCATGGTCTCCAGGATTATAGATGGTCCGTTCTTCCCTTCCTCTCTTGCTCTCCTTGCTTCCATGATGTGAGAGTAGAGCACTTGTTCCCCTCTCTCTTTCTGCACCCTGTGCCACGCCCCGAGTTCCACCCATGAAACCTGGCATAACATGGACTTCACCCTAAAATATCCAAACTGTAAGCAAAGAAATCTACTTTCAGCTGTGGTGGTCAGGAGTTTTAGATTCCAACAGTGAAAATGCTGACTGAAACACACTGAGAATCAGGAAGGTCAGAAAATTTTGATAAATCCCCATTCAATGTTCTAGATCCAGTTTTAACAACTGACATGGGCTCCTTTTATAGTAAGATGTTGAATGTCCCCTAAAGATCTAAGATATTAATGTTCTGAGTTGGTGATTCAGTTCTGAGGTTTGTAATCTCATCAGTAGATAAAGCTATCGAAGTGGGTTTACATAGGCCAGTGGAATGTGGCTGGAGAGGGGGAGTCCCTAAGGAGGTGGCATTAGGAAATGCGCTTTTTTTCTTTGAATCTCGTTGCCTGCCCTCTCTTGCTTCCATCCTGCAAGATGAAAGTAAAGCCCTTTGCTTTCTCTCTCTCGTTTCCCAACACTATGCTCTGAGCTCCACAGACATGGCTGGACATGGACTGGAGCTCTGAAATCTCCAGAACTGTGAGCAAATAAATCTTTCCTCTGATTTGTGTTGTCAGCTGTTTTGGATTACAGTCGTAAAAATGCTTATGGAAACAGTGCCGGTCTTTGTAGACGCCTTTCCTCAGTGGTGGCTGATAGCTTAGCCATCCATATTTTGAACAGTGGAATAGACCATCATTAATGCAGGGAGGCTTGAAGCTTCAAAACTCTTGGGCTTGGGGGATGCTTGATATCAGGCTGCTTTTCTCAGAACCAGCTGTGAGAAGCTCAAGTCAGAGGGAGAAGCCATGTGTAGGTGCTTCCATCCGCAGCCCCAGCTGAGCATGCACCCGTAGCCAGCAACAGTTGTGAACCATGTGCCAAGCTATTTGGTTGTGCAGTCTAGTGGAGGCTTCCAGGGACCCCAGACCCAGCTGGCATCTGATTACAACCACAGAAAGCATCCCATGTGACAGCCGACTCTCCCAGAGAGCAGGCAAGAGTGGGATAGGTATTAACACACGATTTCAAACCAACCCATTAGAAATTGTCTTCTTGTGCAGTGACAGACACCTGAAACATTTGGCTACCCGGTTTGCAGTTCTACAAGAGCAATTAGGAAGACTAATTAAAGGTAAGACCTGACAGTGGTTCAGACTGAAAGGTAAGTTTGAGGTAAGTAACAGAGACCATTAAAACGAAGAGGAGAAATTAGAGTGAGGCAGTTGGAGAGCATTTAGCGGGAAGAAGAGAGGGAAAGGCCAAGCCCAGCACTTGACTCTCACAATAAACATTACTAAGTTAGATCATGCTAGACGCCTGTACGCCTGATCGCTTAGAGTTAGGAAGAAAGATTACTGTCTCATCAGCTGATTATTTAAAAACCCACAGAGGTGAAGAATCACATTTATTTTTGATACTGGGGATTGAATCCAGGGGTGTTTTACCTATGATCTAGATCTCCAGCCCTATTTTACTTTGAAACAATATCTTACTAAATTGCTGAGAATCTTGCAATACTTTGCTGAGTCTGTCCTCAAACCTATGATTCTCCTGTCTCATCCTCTCAAGTACTGGGATTACAGATGAATATCAGCACATCTGGCTGTGGGGTCACTTTTTTAAAAAAAATTTTAGAGTCGGGCATGGTGGTGCACGCTTGTAACCCCAATAGTTGGGAGGCTGAGACTGGAGGATCGCAGTTCGCAGACGCCCTCAACTACTTAGTGAGGTGTCTTACAACTTAGTGAGAACCTGTTTCAAAATAATTAATAAAAAAATAGGGATGGGGATGGAGTTTGGAGGTAGAATGCCCCTGGGCTCCATCTCCATTACTGCAAAAATAAAAAAATGAAAAAAAAGATTTTTATTTTCAAGGATGAAACTCTGATATTGGCTGAGAGTTGAAGGAGGCAAGCTTTATATTTTTGATATTTTTTGATACTAGAGATTGGACTCAGGGGTTTTCTGTCTCTGATCTACATCCCCATTTTATTTATTTATTTTTGTAATTTTGGAACAGAGTTTCACTAAGTTATTGACTCTCTTGCTAAGTTTTTCTTTCTTTCTTTCTTTTTTTTGTAGTACTGGGGATGGAACTAAGTTTTGAGGCTGGTACTGAAACTGTGATCCTCCTTTCTCAGCCTCCCAAGTACTTGGATTTTATAGGTTCATGCACAGCCAGGAGGTAAGCTTTGATTTGCTGTAAGTATATGAATGAATGCTACTTAATTCCCCAATAATTTCAACTATGTAACCTGCTCTTGCCTCATTACTCTTTTAATATTTGGGCTTCCCAGCGGTGATCAGAACCATGGAACAACATTCACTGATTCAGTGATTCTTCCAGTGAGAACGCACTAATTCCATTTCTTGTTGTCATCCCCAGAAAGACGAATGGGACATGGCTTGTGCCTCTAGCACCTTACCATCTGCTGGGGTATCTACAAAGAGACAAACACTAACATTTATAAAGCATCAGCCTTTTGTGCCAGGTGGTGTACTAGCTGCTGTCGTACCTTTTATTACTATGATTTCAATCCTCCCAGCTACTCCGACTCATGGACTATATTCATACCATTTTCAGATGAAGAAGCTGAGCCCTAGAGGGATTATACAACTTGTGAAAACTCCAAAACTCCAAATGAGCAAACAGGCTTCATCCCCCATCAGCAGCATCTTCCAGACCTCCATATCCCTTATCAGGACTCGATGGCAACCTGTAAGGGGAAATGCCATCATCAGCTTATTTTACTTATTTTGACCACACTGAAAGTCTTTATAATAATTTGAAGTCTCAGCAGAGCAAGAAAAAATGCCTGCCTGGGATATTTTCTTGTGCATCCAAACAAGCCCTCCTTGTCTCTCTCGTGCCTCTGTTTAATGTGAGGACTCCTGAGGTTTACCTAGGGTGTTTGTCATTTTTACAATAGCCATTTTTCTTTGACTTGGGGAGAAAATATATTAAATTAGTGTTTGCATTTGTGCCTGTTCCTTAAAGTGCTCCCGAATAAGTTGATTCCCAATGAACTTAAGACTTTAATTCATTTTACCCCATTGCCGTTGCAGAAGGAGTCACATTTTTAAATGTGTGATGACATATGGCTGTTCATTATTTATACATTCCGCAGCAGACTATAAATTTTACTTTGGACATATATCGAGGCACTGAAACCATTTTGGTTGCAAACCCATAAATCACAGTTACAGTTATTAGTCTAAATGTAACACCACCCGGGTTCTAGATCAAAACCTTTAAAATTCGTTGTAATTGATGTCTGCATGCATAACTTTCGTCTGATTTTATTAAAGTTTCTCATTATTATTTATATATTTGGAGCTTTATTCTCCTGGCTGTGCTTTTCCATGCAGAGTAAATTATTCTGAGATGTGGGATGGAGAGAAGACATAGAGTTGGGAGGGACTGCCGGATGGGAGTCAGGAAGGCTTGGCTTTTGATGGAAGGTTTAAAAAAAATTGGGGAATGGAATGGTGGCTGTATTTCAGTGTAGTCTAGCTAATTCACACAATAATTTACTTAATTTAGCTCTCAAATGTCTTGTCCTCTGAACCAATTGACATTCATTGGAGACAAATAAAACAGCTGCGGAGTTGTGTCAGCTAAATTATAAATTAGCGAAAGGGTAACTGACTGAGCTGGATTCCCAGGGCTGCCACTGGACCAGGCTTTTAAAAGACCAGAAACACTTAGGTTGACCCATCCATCACATCCCTGGGATGCCCCCACAAAATGGGGACTGAGGTTGGTGTCACTGCAGGCTCCTCAGAAAGCCTCAGATGGATAGGCTGGTTTCTCTGGAGAGCGTGAATGCAGTGTCCTGGCAGGGTGACCCAAGGGGACAGACCATGGTGAAATGGCAGAGAAGGTAAAGGTGAAGGCAGCTCGGCAGGGAGGAGAGAGAACCCTGGACAGGGAGGTGGGTGGCAGTACAGAAGGAAGTAGGGGGCGTGGTGGTGGGAAAATGAGTCTGGGAACCGCTGGAAACAAAGTTCCCTCCCACCCCTGCCAGGCCGCTTTTAGCCTGTGGCCCAGGGAACATCTTAGTACATCAGTCTTGATGTTTTCATCTGTAACTGGGAGACCATAGAAACTATATCTAAAGATAAAGATTTTTTTCAATTAATAGAGTTAGCTTTTAAGAGCAGTTTTAGTTTTATAGCAAGACCCAGCAGATTGTGCAAAATTTGCCTCTATTTCTCTTCTTCTACTGGGTATTGCCCTGATTGTGGACATGTTGCATTAGTGTGGTACATTGTTAGAATGGATGAACCAGTTTTCATCCATTAATTCACGTTAAATTCACTTTTGTGGTGCTCAAATCCGCTAGTCGTGTATTTATCAATAGAGTATCCTACGGAAGAGTTTTAGTGCCCCAAACTCCCCTGTGTTCCACTTGCTCATCCTCCTCTCCAGTCCCTAGATCCCCAGTAACTCCTGTCCACTCTCCAGTCCCTGTTGTTGTGCCTCGGTTATAGAATTTTGATACACAACATGTGATGACTCTAGCAGAGTCTTCAATGGCTGAAATAATGTAGATGTCATAGTATAGTAGCATTGGTCCATTGTGTTGACTTATGAATTTTAAATGTCACATATTCAAAATGTACATTTCAGGTAGTTGGACCAACAACCTGAGACTTTACACGAAGAGAAGCGAGAGTATCATATATGACCCCTGCTTGTTTCTCTAGAGTCAAACCACCAAAAGGCCTGGAGCATCCGGCCAGCTCTCCTCCTGGGGAGGTTGATCGAGGCCCTTGCAGTTACAAAGGTCTTCCCTGAGTCTTTCTATAGGGGATGATCAGAAGGTTCACTTGCTTTATCTGTTGACCTTTATGCTGGGGCAGGCTAGGGCCTTGTTGTGTCACTAAGAAAAGTGTTAACTTCCCATCCTATTGAATTTGAGGATTGGGGGCATGGATTCTTGTTATTGTACACTCGATACACCCTGTTCCTGTGAACTGTGTGCAAACCCAGAGAATACAACCAGCAAGTATGAGAGAAGATGGGACAGGGAACTTGGTCATCTGATTTTAGCGGCAGACACTGGAGGTGCATTTGTGTCTGTGAGAATCCAGCGTTTCTTCTGTGATGGACAGGGTCCATGTACACTGACAGCCTCCCTTCTCAAGCGCCTCTAGCTGCCTCTAGGTTTCCTCCTACACACTGAGAGCTTATGCAGCTCTTGCAGCCTGAAATTGTGGAGGAGCTGATATCCCTACATAAAATCTTCACCCAAGGAACCATGGGCAATGGCAGCCATTATCTCAGCCTCCTGTCTTTAGAGGGGAAGAGTCTCAGTCAAATCTTATCTTCTTCTCAAAATCCCCAGCAGGACCGCTCTCTCGCTTCCACTGTGGTACCCAGGTGGAAGCAACACATCAGTTTCCTTTCTCTTCCTTTCCACCTCTTCCTTTCTTTGCTTCTTTACTCCTGCTTCCAGGAACCTTCTCTGCAAGAGCAGCCTGCCTCGAGTCTTGTGTCAGGCGCAGCTTTAGAAGAAACCAAACCAAGCCAGGGAGCTCCATGCAGGCAGCTGGCAGAAAGTAACATGAGTAGGAGCTGGAAATCTCATTCAGCTAATGAGTGAAAATGCAATTTCCCATCACAATTACAACAGCAGTAGCTACCATTGCCAGGTTGTTTACTGAATATTAGATGTTGTACATGAATTATGCCACTTAATCCTCATACGACCATAGGAGTTACAAACGATTCTAATAACCATGTTATAGGAGGGAAAATCGAGGATCACAGATGTTAAATGATTTTGTCTGACTTCAAATGTCTGACGAATAGTGTGGTCAGGAGAGAAACTAAATCTAAGTTCAAGCTTACCTTTTAAAACTAGTTCATTACTTTATGAGTCAGTTTAGGGTCTCAGTTGTGTATGTATATAGCACACATGTTCTGAAAAGAGCATTTATTTTTGTAGTACTGGGGATTGAACCCAGGGGTATTTTACCTCTGAGTACATACACCTCCAGCCCTTATATTTTTAAATTCTGAAACAGGGTTTCACTAAGTTGCCGAGGGACTCACTACATTGCTGAGGATGTCCTGAAATCTGCGATCCTCCTGTTTCAGCCTCCCAAGTACTGAGATTACAGGTGTGTGCCATCCCCCCAGCATAAAATATATATTTTTATAAAGATAAAATCATTTGTTGTTGTTTATATTTTGAATGATTGCCATTCTAGTAGTTCACCTAACTCCAACTGAAAGAGCAATCATTGACAACACAAACAATAACAAATGCTGGTGAGGATGTGGAGAAGTGGGAACTCTAATACGTTGTTGGTGAGATTGCAAATTAGTGCAACCATTTTGGAAAATAGTATGGAGAATTCTCAGAAAAATGGGAATGAACTTACCGTATGATATAGTAATACCACTTCTGAGTATCTACCCAAAAGAATGGAAACCAAACTACCAAACCAATGTATGTGTATCTATGTTCATAGCTGCACAATTCACCATAGCCAAACTATGGAACCAGCCAAGATGTCCATCAACAGATGAATGGAATAAAAAACTGTGGGATATGTACACAATGGAATTTTACTCAGCCATAAAAAAAACTCAATTACATCATTTTCAGGGAAATGGATGGAACTGGAGGACATTATGCTAAGTGAGATTAGTCAGGCACAAAAAATAAGAAATCAGATGTTCTCTCTAATATGCAGAAGCTAGAGAGAAAATGGGTCATAGGAGGAACTCTAGGCAAAGAAGGAAATACTATAGATGAATAAATAAGGTGACCTAACTGAGGGGATGGGAAGAGGAAAGAGGAAAATTCTCTAATGCACGTGATGTACTTTAACAAACATCAATGCCAACCAATAAGCCAAATATAAGAAGAGAGGAGGGGGAAATTGGGTAAGGGCTAATTGGGTGATGTGTGCATGTATGTCTCTAACATCTTGTACTCCAGTAAGATGTATGACTACAATGCACCAATAAAAATTAAAAAAATTAAAAAAAAATAAAATCACGACTCAAATACGAATATGAAACGAATGTTTCAAAGATTTTTTATCGTGGTAATTAATTAGGGAGCCAGAAAGATGTTACAAGTTCAGAGGATAATTCAAAACGTCATATTTTTTATAGGCAATCAAGAATGTTGAAATGAATTTACAGATAGACTCAAACATGGCGGCAGCAGAGCCGATCAATGACCATAGGACAAAAATCAATTGCCTTCTACCGGACACAATTCCTTGGCTTGTCTTTGGCTAAGAATCACTTTCAATAGATCGTTTTTCTACCATTTACAGAGCCATAAAAGATGTGGAAGACAGTAAGAGGCAGGCAGAGGCCAGATGAGCAGAGGACCTCACCACGAGCCCCAGTGATCCTCTCTGTTCACTGAAAACCTCTCCAATTTGTCCTGCAAAATATATGGGCCCGATGTGTCTAGGCCTCCTACAGTAACAGTGAAAATGGAATGGAAACAAGGATGGCTTTTTTATCCTGAAGGGTCAGAGAATGAATACTTTCAACTTAGTGGACCACACCATCTGCCCTACCATTATTCCTTCTGCCCTGTAGCACAGAAATAGCCGTAGATGATATATAAACCAACAGTCATGGCTACCTTCCAATATAACTTTATTTATGAGCACAGGTGGCTAGCCTGCAGGCCAGTGTCTGCACATGGAATAGAAGACTGTGCAATATTTGGAAATGGTGGCCAAGAATTTTCCCCAGGCAAGACACTTTGGATAAATTCACTTCATAACTTCATAGTTACTAACTGGTGACCACTGCCAATCCAAGAATGGTTCACATGTCTAATAGTGAATAAACACAGAATCTACTGACAAACTGTTCAGCATGTTATTTTACTATATTACTCTCTTAATATATTATTCTGCATCCCACTCATAGATAGTTGAGGAATCTGAGGCCTGATTAGGGGGAAGATGCTGGTTTAAGACTGTAGAGAACATTTTACTGGTTATATTAAAATCCAAAAAATGGGCCGAGAACTGGTATTCAATGTATGTATGTATGTATGTATGTATGTATGTATGTATGTATTTTTGGTACTGGGGATTGAACCCAGGGTGTATACCTCTGAGTTACACCTCTAGCCTTTAATTTTTATCTTGAAACAAGATTTTTCTAATTTGTTAAGGGTCTTGCTGTGTTGCTGAGGCTGGCCTCAAACCTGTGATCCTCCTGTCATAGTTTCCCAAATACTAGGACTACAAGCACTGTGTCAGCTGCCCAAGAACGGTTATTACAGGCATTTGCCACCATGCACAGCAGGTATTGCAACTTATATAAATGATATAAACATATAATATATATGAATATACACACACACATAGATATATATAAATGTACACATACACACAAAAAGATATACGCATTTCTGTAATTCTTTACCAAGCACAAACAGCACATACTCACACATCAATTTAATGTCTCAGACCCAGTGTCACAGGGCCTCTTACTGTTTTGTGGTTGCTAGACTTGACGCTGAAGAATGTAAGGATAAAATTTATAAACAAGGTGACTGATGGGCGTTTAGGGCGTGTCCTTGCATCCTAGCACCTATATCAGAATTTCATTCACCCAGCAGCTAATACATTGAGTGTTTGCTATTTACTATGAATGAGACATAGTTGTGAGCAATTAACCCTTTCGCTGGCCCTGAGTACCCCAAAACGGGAGTGTCCCAGGGAGGGAACAGGATGCTTTCCTAGATGCTTTTCATTGATGAGAGAGGGAACCGCCCTGATTCCCGGGCTCCAGCAGAGAAGCTGGGCAGGGCCTGGAGTCAGTCTCTACTCTAAGAACGATATGCCTCAAATGTGTATGAAGAATTGTGTATGATGTTCTGCCTGAGGATAACAGAGTCATGAGTCCAATGGCTTTGGGGACTCCAAATTAGAGTCCAGAATTTTTTCCCCCTCATTTTAAAATGAGTTCTTGTAGACAATCAGCTTTCCTGCACTGATCTCAAGAGCTGAGTTCTCCCCCCCCACCAGTGTTCTTACTTACTCTCCTTTGAGTCGAAGTCTCCATCTCAAAGACTAGCTCCCATGAGACCCACCGCGGAGATCTTTCAACTTTCTTTCTGAAAACACTTCACGGATTTGTGGGGCTGCAGAATACCTCGAGATCTGAGCGTATAATACTTTCCTGAGCCTTCTTTGTCCCTAACACTAATAGACACCCATCACAGCCTGGGCTCTACTCCCTGTTGGGAACTCTTGTCCTTTTCACCTCTGGCTCTTTGCTAACCTGTTCTGTTTTGGATAACATTCATCTGTCCTTAACAATCCAAGTTGCTGTGTATCTGACTACATCATGATTTGGCTGCATTCAAACATTATACATCTGAAGGCTTGCATCCAACACAGCCATCTGCATTCTTATGGAAAGAAGCAAAGCTTTGTATCCTTTGCACAGGGAAGGTTTGGCGATCTTAGAAAGATGCATGTGGGTTGTGCTGCAGGAAACATGGATGCGCATGCCTCACTATGGTATTCCAACTTTAATTCTATCGGAGAGATACTGAGAAATAGTATAGCTAGTCCACATTGTGGTTTCATCCCTAGTCTTTTGAGGAATCTCCATATTCATCTCCATAGTGCTTTTACGGATTCACAATCCTACCCACCGTGTGTAAGAGTTCCTATTTCCCTGTATTCTCACCAGCATTTATTATCGATTGTATTTTTGATGATTGCCATTTTAACTGGAGTCAGATGGAATCTCAGTGTCGCTTGTTTTGTCCTTTCCCTGATTGCTAATTGATGTTGAATATTTTTTGTTTACATAATTCACAATAGCCAAACTGTGGACCCAGCCTAGATGTCTGTCAAGAGATGGGTGGATAAAGAAAATGTGATCTATACACACAACGAAATTTTACTCAGCCATAAAGAAAAACAAACTTACACCATTTGAAGGAAAATGGATGGAACTGGAGAATATTATGCTAAGTGAGACCAGCCATTCTCAGAAAGTTAGGGTTCACATATTTTCTTTTATAAGCTAGAGAGAAAATAGGAAAGAAAAGGGGCTTCACATAAATGAGAGAGACCAGTAGAACAATTGGAAGAGAATTAGGGGAGGGAGATGAAGAAGGAAACAGTGAAAATAACCAAATAACACTGTGTCCATATATGAAGGTATCACGACCAATCTCACTACCATGTAGAAGGTGGGAGAAGAGGTACAGGGTGGGGTTTGGAGAGAAATACACCAAGTGATGTATGCCTGCATGTTCTTATCGCTTTGAGTCTCACTATGATGTATAATTACAGTGCACTAATAAAATTATTTTTAAAAAGAAATATACGTGTTAGAGAAAAAGGAAGAATATGCCTAAGTATTATGATTCTATGGAAATGGAGCTACTGGCCTATCCACTTGCTTTTTATTTTGCCAAAGTTAATTTACATCATGATATTAATTTTGCAGTTTTAAAAATAAAAAATTATTTTAGTGTTTAAGGCTAAATTCAGACATTGGTTCTTCTAAAGCCTCCTCCTGGGAAAATTTTGTGTCTGGATTGTCCATGTAAGCTATTACATGTATATCACAAATTTACTTATCCGACAGTTAGTTATTCATTGGGGATCTGCTATTTTCTAGAGAATGGGACACAGTTGTTGATAACTGAATCCTTCCCTGCCCTACACAGCCTCCATTCCAGCAGAGAGAGCCAAAGTAAAACAATGAGTAAGATATAAAGTTGTACCTTGCTTTCTAAGTGCCTACATGTCCATCTGCCTATATTTCCCTCTGCAACATCAACTTCCACCAGGGAAAATATAATGTATAATGAATAATGTTGGAGCACTTTGAACCGTGATTAACATACATAGAGCCTTAGTCTATGTTTGCTTGACAAAAGGAAGTTTCCTGTGCCTACTTCTCCCACAACATACTGTTCAGTCTGAAGCTGAAGTTATGGCTAAGGTCACCCCTTGGACCGCAGGTGCTGCCCATGGACACCTGAGGCTCCATCCTTTCTGACCCATTTGAATCACTCATGTCTCAGACTTGCCAACGTCAAAGTAAGTTCAGTTGTCTTCTCCCCAGCTCTCTGCATTCAGACACACTCTGGACAAAAGGGAATGCCAAGTCTGTGTTTCCAGATTTTTTCTTAATTCCTTTAGACTCTGTTAATCTCTTTGCAATCTCTGTGGCTACAAAGCAAAGCTCTTTGGTCTCCCTGTCAGAGCCGAGCATTTATGATCAAAAGGCACAAGGGAAATACTTGTGTTTCAGAAACAAATGGAAGAATGCCCACATGGAGGCAGGGTTGCAATGGGTTCTTCTCCACCTTTCCAAGAATACTAGCAAAACTCTATTTGCCAAGGACTGTATATTTTCTCTCCGAAGTGGAAGCTAAAGATAAAATAGGAAATGAAGGGACTTTAGATAAACTAAAAGAGAGACAGTAGACTAGTAGAAAGGGATTGGGGGAGGGAGGCAGACTGAAGATGGAAACCGTTCAAATAATAATGCTGTGTCCATCCATGAAGGCATGGCCACCGACCTCACTAAATGTGAGGGGCAGGGGGCGTGGGGAGGACAAACAGGGAAATACACCAAGTGATATATGAATCTCACCACGTTGTATAATTATGATGCATCAATAAAAGGTGTGTGTGTGTGTGTGTGTGTGTGTGTGTGTGTGTGTGTATACACATATATATCAATTCTCTGCTACCAGGTGTTCAGATGTAGTACAAACTCAAGTCTCCTCCCTGAGCCCAGGTTTCCTCTACCAACAGAGTTAATGGCAACTATGGTCCTATTTGATGTCTCATTTGTCTTATCCCCCTGTTTTGCAATTTGGGGTGATCTGTCACTGTGGGACTCCGCGAGGGCTTTTGTCTCCTTCCCACTGGAACTGCGTTTATTTGGGGGGAGTTATTGTGGTGAGCTGTAATGTACTTTGAATAAAAGAATAGAGCAGTGTTGCAAGAATGATTTTAAATCAGGGGAAGAGAATAATTCTATTTTCCAAGGTAAGCTCCCCTGTAAAAATACAGCATCTCATGTAATTGGGGGCACCGCGATCACTTCATCTTTATCTCCGAAGCTCTTCTGACGAGAGAGATTTCCGTATGGAGAAAGTGAGGATTTCTTTTTAAAAATTGCCGTGGAGGGTGAGCTTTCTGAAAATCACTTCCCCGTTGAGGAATGTGAGCTCGCATTCATTTTTGGCTGTGGTTTTACTATTTCGGAAAGCCCTCCCGGTAAGGGAGGAAGGGGATAGAGAAAGAGATGATAAAGAAAGGGAAGGGAAAAATGTGAAAGATGAAAAGAAAATGGAGGAAGCTGAGGAAAGGAAATAGAAAGAGAACGAATTGTGGAAAAGCAGGGACCCCAATCCCAGAACATCACTTCCCAAACAAAGAAGAGAGACCAAACCATCATTTCATGATCAAGAAACTAGAAGCTCTCCTTATGCCGGAGTCTCTAAGTAACATTAAAAGAAGCCTTTCACTGTTGACATCATTGCCATAAAACAGTAAAAAAATTCATGGACAATTCTAAATAAATTTTAATTGAAATATATATATATATTTAAATAAAAATGTGTCAAGGTAGTGGTTCTGTGTTAGAGTTGGTATGGTCATGTCATTGATGAAGACTGGAGTGTCAACTTCTAAAACATTGAAGATGAAACATACTGGGTGCTGGGGACGTCTATATTTCTCCAACTAAAACCTTAATATGGTGTGTAAATAAAATTAAATATACAAATGTATATTTTAAAAAGAGGCAATAAGAAAACTTGGATAAGCATATTTGAAACAAAAAAATTAAAAATTTAAGACGACTAGAGTCCAAAGAAGGGAAATCCTGCCAGGAATGGTAATATACACCTGTAACCTAGTACTTGGCAGAATGAGACAGGAGAATATCAGGTTCGAAGCCAGCCTTAGCAACTTAGTGAGGTTCTCAGCAATTTAGTGAGACCCTATTTCCAAATACACAACAAAATAGGGCTGGTGGTGTAGCATGGAGATAGAATGTCCCTGGATTCAATTCCTAGAATCATACATACACAAACAAAGGGAAACTCTAAGTAAAATTATGGATAGAAAGAATATAAATATGTTTATAGGAAGAGCCACAGATGTGTAGAAGTGTTGAATTATTAACACAACACAACTATTTAGAATGTAGATATCCAGCTCAAGATGCATCCTGACCTCAAAACAATCATACGCAATAAAAGCAAACCTAATTTATTAATTCACTAAAAATCACATACAAATAAAAGTGCATCTCATTTTTTACATGAGCATTTCTGACTCAAAAGGCTTTGTTCTAGTTACTGGGGATAGAATGGTGAAGGAAATGCTGGAGATTGAAGTCTGTGCGGGGAGTTAAAATCAATTAAATATACACATGTCAAAGGTAATTTTAGGTGTTGATGTTAAAAGGACAGTGAAGCAGAGGAAGCCTGCAAACAGCTTTGACTATAGCCATGCTTCAAGGTCTCTCTAAACAGGGGTTTCTAAGACAAGTCTGCAGGAAAGGAAATACCTACAGTCAGTCTCTCTCTCTCTCTCTCTCTCTCTCTCTCTCTCTCTCTCTCTCTATATATATATATATATATATATATATATATATGTATATATACACACATGTATGTATATATGTGTGTATACATACATATGTGTGTATGCATATGTATATGTGTGTATTGCAGTCATACATCTTAATGGGGTACAACATGGTAGAGGCATACATGCACACGTCATTCATTTTATTTAGCCTTTCCCCAATTGCCACCCCAATCCCTCCCCCTTCTCTTCTTCTCATATTTGCTTTAGTGAATGACTTTGATATGTTTGTGAATGTACATTAGGGAATTTTCCTCTTCTTCTTCCCATGCCCCTCAGCTAAGTCACCTTATTGGCTTATCTCTGGCTTCTCCTTCTTCATATAGGGTTTCTCCTATGACCCATTTCTCCCTAGCTTCTGCATATTATGGAGAGAGTTCGCTATTTTTTTTTTTTTACTTTTTGTGACTAATCTCACTTAGCATAATGTTCTCCAGTTTCATCCATTTCCTTACAAATGATTTAATTTTATTCTTCTTTATGGCTGAGTAAAATTCCACTGTGTACATGCTCCATAGTTTTGTAACCCATTCCTCTCTTCATGAGCATCTTGGCCGTTTCCATAGCTTGGCAATTATGAATTGTGTAGCCACAGACTCTTGGAAAGGAGTTCCCTGCTTTCACAGGGCAGGTGAGGAGCTGCTCTGAGCCTTAGACTTGATGTTCAGTGAGCAACAGAAGACAGCAGCGGCCCAGGGAAGTGTGCAGAGAGAAGATGACAACAGAACAAGGCTGAACATGTGGGCTGGAGCTATGTAAGCCCAGGAGAAGAAATGAGATTGTACCCCAGGGGTCCAGACATCAAGGTGATCTGGGAGAGAAGACTTGGCTGTGACTGGAAGACAGGAAAACCACATTCTCCCTTCACAGGATTTTAGAAACTGCTATTAGCTGAGCTTGGTTGCGATATGAATTTCGTACTGATGCTCAGGACCTGTGTCTCTGAGATAATGCAGCCGGTAGTTGCTTGACATAAGCTCCTGGCATTGCAGTTTGACTTTATGTCACCGAATAAGGAACCAGCACTGCTGAGTCATGTCTACTAGAGAGCAGAGAGCTTGAGAGAAGATGGCACAGGCTGGAGCCCTGCTCCCAAAGATTGGCCTGGGATCCTGCTGGTCCCAGTGCTAATATCTATACACCGATGCCACTGTGCAGGATAAGAGAGCATCTCTGTAACCTCTTAGCATGCTACTTGCTATAGACTGGTCCTCCTCTTCCTCCTCTTTCTCCTCTTTCCTCCGGAAACCTTCATTGAAGGGGACACAGAAAATCTGCCATCCTGGGGATACACTCCTTATCATGGAGCTTGGGTTTAGGCAGCATTTTCTATGAGCTCTGTCATGAGCCATCCTGATGAAAGGGAAAGAAAAGTGCCCTTCTCCTTTGCAGCTTCTTCCTGGTGTCATCAAATCCAGCTCCCACATTCATCAGATGGAGAAACAAAAGCTCCCTCGTTCATCAGATGGAGAAACAAAAACTAAAACAACAACGACAAAGACAAAATCTGAAAGACGAGTGTTGGAGACAATATTTAAAATCATGCTAAGTGTTCAAAATAGGATCTAAATATATAGATGTTGTATAACCTCTCTTTCTCTTACAAATGCCTAAGAACACAGGCCAGGAAGACACACCGTATTCTAAAACAGCATTCAAAATCTATACCTCTTGAGTTCTTTGAATCTTTCATTTAACCAGCATCACGTCACGTATTAAGCTTGAGTGCAGTGGCTTCCGCACACCAATCAAGGACATCTCAGATGTATGCCTCCGGGGAGTGACACAAAGCCAGTGTGACACTTGATACCTGTGAATTACAGAACAGAGGTTGTTAATTCTGAAGGTGTCAAGAGACCATTCTGAGTTCAAGGGTCATCAGGGGTCAATTCTGGATGGCAAGATATTTGTTCTGAATAATAAACACATCAACCGTTGTGTTTTTTTTTTTAAATTTAAACCTTTGGTCTTAAATTTGGTCCTTTATTACTGCCTTCGTATATTTCAGAAGATATAGAAGGTCTGAGAAACTGGGATGCTTATGTAACCTAAATTCCCCAGCCCCTCTCAAAAGCCAGAATGAGATATTCAGTTTTAAATAAATACAAGAGTTGAAACAGTCACTGCACTACTGCCCTGAGCCCCAGGCATTGGTGAGACTCCGAATATTCCTTCTTTCTCTGCCCCCTGGTTGTGCTTGTTTTCCTTTGAAGAATAATTAAGATTTAATGGCATATTTTCACAGTTTTTTGTCTGCCTGCTTTCTGACTGCCTACTGCGCGGAACGCTTGTGTTTGATCCCGGTCATTACAAGAACTGTACAGTAATTGCCTATCTGGTGGCTCGTTAATGGAGGTCCCCAGAGAGCAGAGACGCTGCTCTTTTGAAGTTCATCTTGTTTACTGTTGGCCCTTCTGGTTTAATCTATATCATCAGAAAGCCCTGCTCAATTATTCGCAGCTCCATCTCTTCTCATGGAAACACAGACACTGGATAAACAAGTTTTTGCCTCTTTTCCTTTTCTTTCACTTTATTTTGTTGTTTTACTTCTTTTTCTTTGTGCTGTTTTGAACTCATCCCTCACTTACCCAGATGGGCCCACCTTGGTCAAGCTGGCAATCTCTTTGCACCAGGCTTTGGCAGACCACCTGGGTGGCAGCTCTGAAGACCTGCTCCGGTAGATCACAGGTTGGGAGGCAACGGACCAGACAGATCTTTCTGTTCTACATTAGAGACAAAATGACTTCCACTCGGGCTGTACGACCCAGAGGAGGAAATGCCTCCCTTACAGGACCTTATAGGATGCTCCAGACTCAGCTGTAGCTGTTTAACCTGATTGTTTACTGAATGTTTATCCTAACCTTCCTCAGAATTAGTTATTTATGTAATTTTTGTCATTCTAGGTATAAAAGCCCCATACAGCCAAAAGCTCAATTTTTATTCTTTAAACCCTAGTGCTGAGAATAATCCCCAGAGAATGTGATGCTGTTATTGTGTTTGCAAAATAAGAAGACATTCTCCAGATCTTGATAAAAATCACTTTGTCCTTCCTGAGGAAGGAAAAAAATTCAACACTGTGCCAGAGAGCCATCGCGCTCTCTCTTTAAGTACCCTGTTTTTTAGAAAAATATGCAATAATAGGACACTTCTGAGATAGGAGTTTGGCTGTCTAAGGGCAGGAGACCCTGTTGCTGCTGGCATAAGCCCAATCTCAGTTTGGTAGCTATGGCATGACTTTGAGAGGACTGAGAAGAACACGGAGGAAGGTTTTCAGCACCATGCGTGGGGACAGCGATTCCAGTTGACCCCAAAAAGCTTTTCAGAAATGAAGATAAGCAGAGCGAATCAGAATATTTCCTGCAATTATTATATGATCAGGGGAAGGGAAAATCTCTCTTACCACTTGGAGTGGTAAATGGAGATATAAGCAAATGTAAAGAGAGTTAAGAAGAAAGAGACAACTTGCTATTGATCAGGTCTGAGCTACTGGATCTAGTTATGTAATAAGATCCTAACCTTAACCCTAGACTTGACCAATATATGAAAAAGAAATAGATTTTTCTCCAACTTCTTTGGCGTAATTGTTTCTAAAGTAATATTGATGTAAATGTGCTTTGTAAATTTGGACAGGTTCAAACTAGCTAGCTTCACCAATAGTCATCAGGGTCAACTGAAAACAATCATGTCAAACAATTGTGATATTTTAGTCCCATCAGGAATGGGGAGTTTCTTTATTAAGCTAGGTCAATCCTGTTCATATATTAGTTCATTTAATCCTTACAACATCTGAAGACATATCTACTCTTGTTATTATTTTTATTCTTATTTAAAAAGAGAAATCAATTGTGGACAGCCTCAGCTACTTAGCAGGGCCCTTAGCAACTCAGTAAGACCCTTTTTCAAAAAATAAAAATACTAAAAAAATGAGACTGGGGGTATAGCTCAGAGGTATAATGCCCCTGGATTCCATCCCTCCTACCACAATAAATAAATAAATAAATAAATAAATAAATAAGATAAATCAAGGTTAAGAATATTACAACAGCCAGTATTTGTCAACAGTGGGTATACTATTTAGGCAAATGTTTTTCTGTCACCAAAGCTGTCCAGAATGATGATCTGTTCCTAATAGCATATGCATTTGATTGTTTCCTGTGTAGCATAATTGAGTAACTATGTCAGAAGCTGAGCATTACAAGATATTTCACATAAAATATCAAGTGCTGTGCTAGTTTTGGCCCACTTAATTATCACTGTTATCTTTTCGGGTGGGTGGGGAATAACAGTGCCATTTTACAGGTGGGATGGAGTCTCTGCTTCTCAAGACTGGCCTGAGGTCTAATAGCTGACCTTGCCGCCAAAGCTCTCTCTAGTTCATCTGAGGTGAGTGTGTTTTATCTTAGGTAAACTCATTTCAATACTTGGACAACTTCTCTCAGGAATACTCATATTACCAAGAACCCCAAGTCCAATTTAGAAAACCTTATTAGTTTAATAAGACTTCAGTTCCATCAGCATAATTGGCAGGCACCTTGATCACATACAGTCTAATTACTCTATTCTGGATTCCTCATTACTGGGTTTTCATGGGAAGCAAAATTTGAGAAGAGAAGAAAATACTTGTCAAGAAATGCTGTGACGGCCCGAGACCTCCCAGCGAGGCTGAAAGCAGTTGCGGGAGATCATGCGGCACTGGAAGTCTGCAAGAAGCCATCAGTGTGCCACTAGCCTTCTACACTTACGTAGGCACAGGTGCAAAGCAGCCAGGTGAAGCTAGTATCAGCATCCTACTATAGGTATTGGGAGACTCTCAGAAAACTTGAAGCCAGGGGATTGTCAGACTTTGTTTACATTTTTCATTGTTCAGTTATTTCACTTTGCTTAGAGGTTGTTGTCTTTGAGTGAGAATAAATCTTACCTGCACTTTTGAACTAAAAACAGCAACAACACATGCACACATAATACCAAAGGTTTTCTTTTTAAAAAAATGGGTAAATTTTATTATCAATCTAAAATTCGATTCCTAGTATATACCATAAAGAACTAAAAACATGCATTCGATACTAGAATATAATTCAGCAATAAAAAGAAATTAAGTACTGATACTTGATACAACATGGATGACCTTCCAAAATGTGTCTAAGTGTAAGAAGTCAGACAAAAAAGGTCAGATATAATATGATTCCAAAATAGGTAAACCTTTAGAGACAAGACACAGATCAGAGGTTGCCAGGGACTGTGTGGCCAATGGGAAGGGAAGAATAAGTACTGACTATTTAGTGGGTAACAGGTTTTACTTTGGAATGATAGAAATATTTTGGAACTAAATAGAGGTAGTGGTTGTACAATATTTTGGATGTAGTAAATCTCACTAAACTGGTCACTTTAAAATGGTTCACTTTTAATAATGTGAATTTCATCTCAATAAATTATTTCTTAAAAGGTTAAAAAATGGGTAAATTTTAATATTGTGGTTTTTGTTTGGTGGTACTGGGGTTCCTGGAAACTCTTTTACCTCTGGGTTATACTCCCAGACCTATATATTTTATATTTTTATTTGGAAATAGGGTCTCTTAAGCCAGCGCGGCTGATTTCGAACCTGCGCCATCCTCCTGTCTCCGCCTCCCAAGTGCAGGGATTACAAGCGTGCGCCACCACGCCCGGCAACATTGTATATTTTAATTGAATCTCCTTTTCACTTGTAAAATATCATCCTATGCTTTCTTTTCTAGCATCGAAAATTAAGCACAGCATTTCCAACCACGTCCTTAGAATAAATTCCTAGAAATAGAAAATGATGATTCATGTTATGTACATCTTAAAAGCTTTTGACACTCATTTCTAGGTTATCTATTTAGTGCCTATCTCTAGGTTGTTTTTTATTTTTCGGTACTGAGGATGGAACCCAGGGGCATTCTTCCTCCAAGCTACACCCCAGCTCTATTTTTTATTCTTTATTTTGAAACAGGGTCTTACTAAGTTGCAGAGGGCCTCACTAAGTAGCTGAGGTTGGCTGCGAACCTGTGATCCTCTTGTCTCAGGCTCTCAAGTACTGGGGTTACAAGCATGCACCCCCATGCCCAGCTCAATCTCTAGTTTTCTGAATTTCCTTTCTTATTTCCATATTTTTTCCACTGCCATCAGTTGCGTAGGAAACTAAATTATTTAGGTTTAAATTCTGCCCTTTAGATTTACTTATTATTTGACCCTGGACAAATTATGGACAGACTCTAAACACCCACAAAATTGTGATAATAAAACATGATAATAACGATACTAATACTACCTAATAGAGTTATGGTCAGGAGTGAATAGTTGATGTAGTACTTTGGCAAATATAGGGAAGGCTCTATAATATTACTGTAGATATACCAAAATCCTGCAATGTGTATTATAGGAGAAATATTCCCAGCTGCCTGGGAGCCTGTGGGAGAGTCAGGTAAATAAGGCATACATATCAAGGCAGGCTTCCTGGAGGAGGTGACATCTTATCAGAATGGGTTCCATTTTGCTCTGATCACTCTTCATGTTTCAGAAAACTTTGGGGGACTCAAATTGTAGTTTTCTAACCCATAGTCTAAATCAGTCAGATTCCTGCCTCCTGTGGAGAAAGTTCCAAACAGTGCTCTGACTCTTAAAAATGTCACCAGCAATCAGAGAACAATAAATTCTATTATTTCCTATTTTTCAATAATCACCTGGCCTAATATCATTATGGGTTGTTTTTACCACAACATACTTTCCCCCTCTTATAAATTGTTTCATGATTGTAAAACAAAACATTTCACAAGAAAACGAAAAGCCACCACCATGTGCAAAGAAGAGCAGTTTGGCAGTAAAAGCCACTTAATTGTGTTTACACATCCATTAGGGCCATGATGGCCCTGTGCTGGCTAGACGGAGCCTCTAAAGGAATTTCCCTAAAGTCACCATTATGAACTCAAATAAACTCTACAAACATGTGCCCCCCGGGACTGCGCCCAAACAGACTCATCCCACTTCATTTCAACTCTCTCATTCCATCAACCAGTCAGCAGGTGGGATTTTTTGGCTCCAGCCAGTCTCAGGGAAATCAATATTGGCTGATGGACTAATCTCTCAATTTGTCGTATTTTATTCTCTAAAAAGAGAAAGGAAAATGAGAAAGAAATCTATTCCCTGTTGGATGCCCACCAGCTCCAACATCGTAGACTGAATATGTGGAACATATTCCTATGACATTCCCTCCCTGTCATTTGCTTGTGATTATCTAATACTCATATATATATATATATATATATATATATATATATATATATAGTGTGTGTGTGTGTATATGTGTATATTATTTACTCAATATTTTCTATTTTTACATGTTGCCCAAAAGAGGCATCCCAAGAGATTTCTACCTCAAGTCAGGGGATCCATGTCATTTTTATAATAATAATAGCAACAACTAGTATTATTATAAAATTATTATTATTGTTATTTGCAGTACTGGGGATGGAACTCAGGGGCATTCTACCACCGAGCTACACCCCCAGCCCTATATTTTAGCCTTTTTTTGAAACAGGGTCTCACTGAATTGGAAAGCGCCTCACTAAGTAGTAGCTGAGGTTGTCCTCAAACCACGGTACTCCTGTTTCAGCCTCCCAAATGCTGGGATTACAAGCATGCACCACCATGCCTGGCTTTTAAATAATTATTATTATAAAATAAAATTATTATTATCATCTGGTACATTGTAATTTTAAATCATATTGGTTTATAGAGTGACAGAAAAATAAATGCACATGTTTCTTGGTGCCCTTTCCACTAAGGGGACCCATATTTTCTTCTTTTTTTTGTTGTTGTTGTACTGGGGATTGAACCCAGAAATATTATATCTCCAAGCTACATCCCAGCCATATTTTATTTTTTACTTGGCAACAGGGTCTCACTAAGTCATTAAGGCTGGTTTTGAACCTGGGCTCAAACATATACATAGACCAGTGGAGCAGAATAGAAGACTCAGAAACAAATCCACACACTTACAGCCAATTGATTTTTGACAAGGGGGCCAAAAACATACACTGGAAGAAAGACAGTCTGTTCAACAAATCGTGTTGGCAAAACTGGTTAAACATATGCGGAAAAATGAAAATAAATCCCACTTTCTCACCCTGCACAAGAGTCAATTCAAGATGGATCAAAGACTTGGAAATTAGACCAGAGACCTTGAAGCTCCTTGAAGAGGGCATAGGTCCAACACTACAACACATAGGCACAGATAAAAACTTTCTCAACAAGACCCCAAAGGCACAAGAAACTAAAAAGTGAATCAATGCATGGGATGAAACTGAAGAGCTTCTATTCAGCAAAGGAAACTATCAAGAACCTCAATCGAGAGCCAACAGAATGGGAGAAGATTTTTGCCACCTATACCTCCGATAGAGGACTAATATCTAGAATATACAGAGAACTCAAGAAACTCAACACTAAGAAAACAAAGCATCCAATAACAAAATGGGCAAACAAACTGAATAGACACTTCACGAAATAAGAAATTCAAATGGCCAATAAATGCATGAAAAAATGCTCAACATCACTGACAGTCAGAGAGATGCAAATCAAAACTACCCTGAGATTTCACCTAACTCCAACTAGAATGGCCATCATTCAAAACACAAACAACAACAGATGCTGGCGAGGATGTGAAGTGGGAACTCTAAGACATTGTTGGTGGGATTGCAAATTAGTGCAACCACTTTGGAAAACAGTATGGAGGATCCTCAGAAGAATGGGAACAAACCTACCATTTGATCCAGCAATACCACTTCTGGGTATCTACCCAAAAGAAAGGAAACCCAACCACGAAACTAATGCATGTGTATCTGTGTTCATAGTTGTACGATTCACCATAGACAAACTATGGAACCAGCCAAGATGTCCATCAACACATGAATGGATTACAAAAGTGTGGGATATGTACACAGTGGAATTTTAATCAGCCTTAAAAAACCTCAATTACATCATTTTAAGGAAATGGATGGAACTGGAGGACATTATGCTAAGTGAGATTAGTCAGTCACAAAAAATAAGAAATCAGATACTTTCCCCAATATGTGAAAGCTAAGGAGAAATGGGTCATAGGAAGAACTCTAGGTGAAAGAGGAAATCCTATAGAGGAGCAAATAAGGCAACCTAACTGAGGGGATGGGAGGGGGAAGAAGGAAACTCTCTAAAGCACACAATCTACTTAAACATATCAATGCCAACCACTAAGCCAAGCATGGGAAGGAGGGATGGGGAGGGAGTGGGGTGGGAATTGGGTATGGACTAACTGGGCGATGAGTGCGTGTATGTCTACACAAGTTTTTTTTTATCCCATTATAATGTACGATTACAATGCACCAATAAAATTTAAAACAAAAGAAAGAGGAATAAAGGGGTGAGTGGGTATTTTGAAGCGCCCAGCCATCTATATAGCAGAACATTAGGGTACAGATGGCCCAGAAACTGGAGGAGAGGTCATGTCTTAGTTGCTTTAGATTGATGGGAATATTTTACCATCTTCCACAAAAGGCTCCCAAGGGTGAAAGTTATTTTAATTTATTTTGTCTCTTTCTGAGTATCTATGTTTGTCCAAGGCTGATATGGAACTCAAAGATGAGGAACTCTGCAGAGGTCCCATGGTGCCCCCCCTCCCAGTTCCAGACCTCCGTCAAACTCTATTCATGTCCACATGCTGCAACCAGGAAATGGTATATGAATATTATCAGGAGAAAGAGATTAAAGCAGCTTGCCTCTGGAACATCTTCATTTCCCTTCCAATTGTCTATCTTTCATTATTGGAAAGCTTTTATCATCTTATGGTTGAAGTTTGGAAACTCAAGAACCAAGGCAGGGTGGATGTTCTTGCTTCCTCAGGGCATGGATCTACAGGATTCAGCTCACTGCCAAGAAAGCAACAAACTCACACATCCACGAAGAAGAAACATGAAAGGCATCCCAAGATAAAATGATGAGAGTCCCATTGGCAAGGTCTCTGGAAGGAGAAAGAAAACATTGGCTAATGTGACCCACACTCTTCAGGCAGGTAGTTCTTGCTCTGTCCAGCAAACCTGGATCGAGGAAACCTGGATCGAGGAAGTTAAGTCACTTGACCCAAAAGAAAATCAGTACTGTGCCAAAGAGGCAATGTTTGAAAACCCCTTGAAGTCAGAGCCTACGAATCTTGTCTAGTTTGTATCCCCAGCACCAAATTGTGTGTGTCCAGCAAACGTGATCCATAAGTATTGTCTAATTGAATGGATGAGCCAGTGAATGATCACTCCAAATCTCGTGTCTTTTCCCGGTGCCCATCTCCTGCCATGCGGAGCCCCATGCTCTCCCCACTAGAGATACTTGTCAAATGGAAAGGTGATAAAAACCTACAACGAGCAGAATCCCACCGTGCTGCAGAATTGGAAACCACATCTTATCACTGCATAATAGCCTCGGTTCTATTTCCCACATCACAGAGAATGCAGCCTAAAAGAGATTGAGTTATTCCACACAAAGACTTCACAGGAGGAAGAAAAAATAAAAAAATAAAACCCACGTTGTTTTGATTCAGTACTTTTTTTCATTTAAAACACAATAATGCACATTTTCATCAGACGCTAAATGATAGCGCTTACAGTATTTAATATCTGAATTCAATTATGTGTTTGAAGGCTTATTACCATAGTAAAAGGAAAAGTATTTCAGAGAATTTCCAAAGGCATCAGGGTACAATTGTTGGGGGGAAAGCAAGACACTGTTAAGGAAACTGTGTATCCACATAAAAGAGAGACAGTGAACCACACAGAGAAACAAAGGAATTGCAGAAACAAACACACACATGAAAGGCAGGGACACGGAAACCAAGAAATACACATAGACAGGGAAGATGAAGAGGCAGAGGGCCTCCGATACGTTCCTCCCACTCTCTGTAGCTATGATGCCACCCCCCCCCATACCCGCATGCAAAAGAAGGAATTTGGACCCTTATCTTATACCGTACACATAAAAGGATTACTCAAAATGACTTAAAGGATTTAGACATAAGAACCAAAACTAAATAAAAAAAAAAAAAAACTCTTAGAAGAAACTATAGAGGAAACCTCATGACACCGGTGTTGTCAATAAATTCATGGAGATCACATCAACCAAAGCCAAAGGAGAAAGTGGAGTCATCGTCAAGCTAAAACCCTTCTGCACAGCAAAGCAGATGGTCAGGAGCATAGAAGGGGCCTAAAGGGTTAGCAAACCAGGAGCCAGAGAAGGGATTAGTGCCCAAAGTATCTAAGGAACTCGAGAACTCAGGAGCACACAACACCCTAACAACCTCAGTCAAAGCAAGTAAAGGACTGGGATGCGTATTTCTGCAATAATGTGGAAAATTAGAACCTTTGTGCGCTGTTGGTAGGAGTGAAATTGCCACCCAACTGCGGTGGGAAACAGTATGGAGGTCCCTCAAAAATTAAAAGTAGAACTACTGTTTGAGGCAGATTTTTCTCTTTGGGGTAGTTAGTTGAAAAAAAAAAAATTGACAGCGGGATCTTGGAGAGATATTTGTATGCACATATTTTAGCAGTTTTATTCAGAATAGCTAAAGCATAAAAGCAACCCAACTGTCCATCAGTGGATAGATGGAAAACCCAAATGAGGTCTACATATGCAGTGGAATATTATCTTGGTTTCAAAAAGGAAAGAAATTCTGATGTTGCTTAAAACCTTTAGGATATTATGACCGTTGAAATAAGCCAGTCATAGAAGAACCCAATTCTACGTCGACGAAGTATCTAAGATATTTAAACTCAGAGAAGACCAGATGTGAATGCTGACCTTCAGGGGCAGGGAAGCGAGAGGTATTCTATGGGTGCAAACGTTCTATTTATGTAAAATGAGAAAGTTGTAGAGACTGCTGAGTAACATTGATTCAATAGTTAATGCTATACAGGACACTTAAAATTGGTTATAAGGGTGGGTCCCACATTAAATAGTCTTACCATAATAGAAAAATGCAAAAAAAATAATAAAAAACACATTCTACTCCCATCTATTCTCAATGCCTTAGATAGAGTCCTTTGTCAAAGACAATATCTGTTTTTTTCACCCATCTGCCTAAAGCCCAGTAATATTTCCCAGTGTACAGGTGATGCAGGCCAAGACCCTTCAAACTGGCTCCCACTGGCCAAATCTGGGACACTTTGAGCCCTGATGTTTATAAATTAAGTGATAGAAGGATAGCCATTTCCTTACCTTAGATTGACAAATAATATGTATTGAGAGAATAATCATCTTAGAAAATCACCAGAAGATGCTAAAATGGGAGGATGAAAGCCTGATGCATGGCAGGATATTTCCACAGCCTCCAACAACTGCTCTCTCTAATCACTTATTAATGACAAAGGGTTCAATAGTCACTCTGCAGGGAGGTAAGCTGGTGGACATCAACTTGACTAAAGGATCAAAGTTAATGTCAACGATGTCAGGACAAGCTGCTTCCTGGTACGCCACTTTGAGAAATACCCAGCGTCTCTCGTGGTGTTCCTGCTGAAAAAAAAAATGTAATAAAATAGATGACCTCTGTTATAAGAAAATATCAGAACAGAGTCTTTCTACAAATAGTCAGCCGTTACTGTCCTAAAATACCAAGATTAATAAAGCAAAGAGACCCTAAGGAAGAGAAGTTGCTTAACACAGGTCAATTATACTGCTGGACGGATTGCTACGAAGGATAGAAGCTGAACAGTTGTCAACTCACATGTGTGGACTGTGCACTAAATTATAGCATGATGTAGAAGTCAAAGTTGCCATTTTTGATCATGGTGCATGTTACATAATAGAATATCCTTGTTTTTAGGGGATAAACATTGATAACTTTTGGGAGAAAGAGGTAGCTCCATCCTATTTACTACAAGCAATTTAGGAATAAGATTTTGTATATGTATGTAAAATAAAATATGTTTATATGTTTTATATGATAAAAGTTAACATGTGTGTAACTGTATCAGACATTTGTATATACAATTGGCCCTCTGTGTCCATTGGTCCTGCATCTGTGGATCCAGCCACCCAGGAATAAAAAAAAACACTGGGAAAAAACTCACATTTATACTGAACATGTACTGCGTTACTTTTTTCATGTCCTTATTCCCTAAAAAGTATAGCATAACAACAATTTACATAGCATTTACATTGTATTTGACATTAAAAATCATCTAGAGATGACTTAAGGGCTACAGAAGAATATGCGTAAGTTATACGCAAATATCATTTTGTGTGGACTTGAGAATCCACAGATTGTTATCCACAGGGCATGGAGAACTGATCCCAAGGGACTATCTAAGTACACCTGTACATACACACAGAAACTCAGAGATGTAAATAGGACAAACTCTTGAATCTATGTGTGCCAAAAGTAAACAACTGGATAACCCTTCTGAAAGTTTGCTATAATATAGAAATGTAGCTAGGCACAATGGTGTGCATCTGTAGCCCGGCCCTTAGGAGGCTGTGGCAGGCAGATCTCTTGAGTCCAGAAGTTAGGGCCCAACCTGGATAATTCAGCAATATTCCTACTTAAAAATGAATAAATAAGACAGGAATGGCAGTACACCCCTGTAATCCCAATACTTAGAGGCTGAGATGAGAGAATCTCAGTTTAGAGGACAGCATCAGCAACACAGAGAGACTCAGCAACCTAGACAGACCCTGTTTACAAAACAAACAGACTGCTGGGCGCACGCTTGTAATCCCTGCGCTTGGGAGGCTGAGACAGGAGGATCACACAAGTTCGAAGCCAGCCTCAGCTACTTAGTGAGGCTCTCGGCAACTTAGCGAGACCCTGTTTCCAAATAAAATATAAAATAGGTCTGGGAGTATAGCCAGAAGGTAGAAAGTCCTTGGGTTCCATCCCTAGTACCACATACAAAAAAAACTAAAAAAAAAAAAACAGACAAACCAATTTTCAAAAAGGGATGGGGGTTTATCTTGGAGGTAGAATGCCCCTGGGTTCAGCCCCAGTAAATAAATAAATAAATAAATAAATAAATAAATAAATAAATAAATAAATAAATAAATAAATAAACGAGCTTTCTACCCTATGTGCAGATCTGTACACAGTTGCATCTTCACCTTCACCTGACTTGGTATCTATCTCTAAACTCTAGACATCTTGCCTCTTAATCTCTTGATTTCTGCAAGTATTAGGACAGACCAGGTCCCTGTCTTCCCATTAGTACTTGCTCCACCCTCGCCTTTGCTACTGAAGATGTAGGAAGGTAGCCTGACATAGAACCTTTACAGCAGAGAGAGAAAATGGCTTCCCAGTCAGTAACATACCATCTCCTGATATGTCTGCTGATGGAAATCTCTGCTTAAAAATTATCAAACTTTAAAAAATAGTATTGCTGGGCGTGGTGGCGTACGCTTGTAATCCCTGCGCTTGGGAGGCGGAGACAGGAGCATCGTGCTGGTTTGAAGCCAGCCGCGCTGGCTTAAGAGACCCTGTTTCCAAATAAAAATATAAAAATAGGCTTGGGAGTGTAGCCTGGAGGTAGAAGGGTTTCCAGGAACCCCAGTACCACCAAAAAAAAAAATAGTATTTATCTTTGCCACAATTAATGTTTATTCTTTACAAAAACTCTAAAACTTATAGGAAAAAAAGAAATATCTTTTTGATGACAGAGAGAGGGGGGGTGGGCTCTGTTATCATGCTTTATGAATTATATCATTTCGCATCATTCTTTACCAATAACATAATCATATAATATCCACCCTGCTACCAACTGATTTGGTTTAAAATATTAATTTTTATTTTTTTAATTACTGCTAGAAAAATCTCCATGTAGCCATTTTCTTTCTGTGCACCACACAACGGTCCGATCATGATAAACCAAGAGAGGCTTTGAATCTTGGTCGCATCTGCCTCAGTAAAATCTCAGCAGAATCTAACAGGCCGCATCAGTCCTGTAGCCGTCACAGGCAGAGGCCAATTTCTCTCAAGCTAGAGCTCAGTGATTGAGAAATCTGGGGACCCGAGGCTCCTCTCTATCTCCCTAGATGTGACACATTATTCAAAAAGTCCTCATCTCTTTGCTTTACCATGTTTAAAGTGGAAAGAGGAGATGTGATTTCATGTTCACTCTTACTCTTGCATCCTTCCAACCAAAACAACATCCTCTGGGTGCTGTCTTTACCCCAGCCTCTGTGCTTTGGGCAGGGATGCTCAGCAGAAGAGGACATCTTTCCACATCCTTCAGGTGTTCTCAGCCCAGTCGAGGGACACAGAAATTAAATAGAAAATCCTGATACATGGTAATACATTTCCTAGGAAGAGAGTATCCCCTGTGATAGAGGAGTTGAGAAGAGAATTGTGCTAGGAACAATCTTGAGCCTAGCCTTAATGATGATGTTGAGAAATCACATATTACTGCAGAATATCAGGACCTGTGCTCTGGTCCTTGTCTGTGATTGGCAAATAGCAGTGTAGTTGCCATAAGATCTCTTGTCTGTGCCCTTGGCAGACATCATTAATCAATCCTTATTTCCCTTTGGACTTGGATTTAAAAGCATTTTCTTTTTCTTAGAAGAGAGCTACAAAATCCTAGAGTCCCCACAGGGACAAAGGAAAAATACTTTGGAGTCAGTCAAATCTTGGTTAAAACTTAGTTCCTGTGCACTCTTGAGGGAGACAGTCTACCTCTCTGTTTTTATTGAATCCTCTTCCTTGCAGGGTTCATGTTATAAATAACATGAGAAACTAAGTTAGGGATAGCTATACTTTGGAAACTACAGGCCAAGGAAGGAGATGGGCAACTTCTTTAGAAGTTGAATATAAATTTTCCATATGCTCTAGCAATCCTGTGCTGAAATATTTGCTCAAGGACATTGAAAACATCTCTGCATGAAAACGTGCACACGAATGTTCACAGTAGGGTCATTTGTAACAGCTAGAGAGCCACAAGGCCAAATTCACATCCACATATATGAGTGCATAAATAAGATGTGTCTGTCTATACAGTGGAAAATCACTCAGGAATTTAAAGAACAGAGCACTGATATTTATAATATAGATAAACCTAACATCATCATGTTAAAAAATATAGATAAACCTAACATCATCATGTTAAAAATGACAAAACACTCCATATCATATTTTCAGATACATTGAGAAAATGCAAATTATGGAGAGAAAATAAATTCCTGGTTGGCCGGAGCAGGGATAAAATCACAACTAAGTGAAAGTTGGTCTGAGAGAGCTTCTTAGGGTATGAAAATGTTGTAAAATTGTATTGTGGAGGGTCCACAGGTTTTTTTATATTTATATTTATATTAATTTATATTTTATTTTAAGAATTATCAAAATGAGCCAGGGCTGGGGAGTGTAGCTCAGAGACAGAATGCCCCTGGGTTCAATTCCTAGTACCAAACAACAACATCAACAACAAAGCCATGTAATCCCAGTACTTGGGAAACTGGAACAGGAGGATTATAGGTTTAAGGAAAGTCTCCGCAATTTAGCAAGACCCTCAGCAACTTAAAAAAGGATGGGGTTAGCCGGGCGTGGTGGCGCACGCTTGTAATCCCCGCGCTTGGGAGGCTGAGGCAGGAGGATCGTGCAGGTTCGGAGCCAGCCTTGGCTGGCTTAAGAGACTCTGTTTCCAAATAAAATATAAAATAGGTCTGGGAGTATAGCCCAGAGGTAGAAGGCCCCTGGGTTCCATCCCCAGTACCAAAAAATAAAAAGCAACACTGAATTAAATTTCAATAAGTAAATTTTCAGTTAAATATCTCAATAAACCTGGTTAAAAAAATAAGTAAAATCTTAGCATAGAACTTAGACACCCAACACCATTCTTCCATCTTGCCCCTTTCAGAAATTCTAAAACAATAGTTTCCCACTGTCCTGCATGAGCTCTACATGACCTATACAAACTACATGACCTCTATATAACTCTATCTGTTGTTATTTCTTGGTGCCGAAAACCATCTTGCCCCTTGACACTGCTTGCTCTTTGATATTGTATAATTTAACTGTGGGTATACATATTTTAATGCCTCCCCAAAAGAATGCAATCTCCCTCAAGACAGGGATAATCTCTTATTTATGTTCATATCCTCATCATCCACAGTCAGCCTTCAGCGTGGCCCCTGGCACAAAATCCAAAGTCCAATATTTGTTAATGAATTATTAACTCCAACAACACCCTCATCATATTTCTTGTAGACTGTGATTTCTGATAGAGACAAGGAGGTAATCACCAGTATGGCTACTTTCAAGGGTGAACACATTTTAGAAAAGAATGGCAGAAAAGCAAGATCAATTTGGAAACGTTGCTGATTCAGGCTCAGCGTGGCTAATTAATTTTCGCTGCCAGGATCACTGCAGACACATCTAAATTTAAGATTATTTTTATCTTGGCAAAGAAGCCCTTACTCAAGCTCGCCTTTTGTTGCTGAGCATTTAACAAAACAGACATTAAAGGAATTGCAGAAAAAAAATTAAAGCTACTGTATGGTGTTCTCTCTTTTAATGACAAATTGATGTCTTTTAAAACAATCCAAAGAGGAGCATTTTATGTAAGAACAACCCTTAAGTCAATTAAATTAATTGACGTGTGTGTTAAGATCAGCCAATGAGTTCACTGTCTTTCATCTAAACGGAAAGATAGAGAGACTGGAACGGCTCTGCAGAATCCAATTGCAAAGTTTGCTTTGAGCTCATAAAATGCTGCTCAAACTTTTAATGGCAGTTTAAAGAAAAACAGCGATGATCAGTCTTCAGAATTTTTGCAGTTTGGGCTTATAGTGAAAGGAACATAAAAGTGAATTGGGCACCTGTTGAGTTATCTATCGGAATCCACTCCTCTTTATTTAGTGATAGAACCTCAACTTCAATTTAGGAGCCACCCCCATCCTCTCTTCCTGGTTTGGATAGGCTTGAACCCACACCCATGCGATCCTGGGCTTATGTAAGATCTAATGAGGACCCACAGCGCCACCTAGGCATGGCGTAGAATGCTAGAATAGAAGCCAGTATGACTGAATGCTGGTGCTACCTCGTTGAAGACCAGCTTGGGATGAGCAAATCTTTCTCTTGCACCTAGGAAGCATCAATGGAGAGGAGGCACTCAGTATACTTCAGGGTACGGGGACCTAAGTGGCCCAGTGCAGGTATTCTAGGGACAGAGCCTTGGGCGACACCAGGCGGCCCTCCAATGAATGGAAGTCATGGCCAGAGATAGCGCACCAAAGAGGTCCTCCGGATTCCAGCACTTTGGCCCAGGGGATTTTGCACCCAGTACTCTTTCTCAGTGTCTGTTGGCTTGTGCACTGATACCAATGATAATAAGGTTTCATAATCTAGTTCCCTACTGGGAAGAAGATTAGAAGCCAGGGATCAGAAGAAGAAAAGAAGTTTGCTGGAAGTTGATGATAATACGAAGTGAAATTTATGTGAGACACACAGGGTAGAAAGGAGAGAAAGTCTTAAAACTTCATGGGGAATGCAGGCATGGTGGTTCAAAGAGCTGAAATCATCCAGGGTATCTGCAATATCTGACATATGCATCTACCCCATGCAAATCAGTCCCATGTATGTGTATATATATATGTATGTGTGTGTGTGTATGTGTATATATACATATATACATATATATACACATATATACATATATATATCCTGTGTATATATACATACATATACAATATTCATATATACATATATGAATAATATATATGAATATTATATGTATATGAATATTTATTGGCCCTGCCATCCTAGGAAAATAGGTACTAGGTGTCAACCCTTGTTTGAGGGAGCATGTTGGAATATATGTATATATGTACTTATGTATACATAATATATAGTATATAGTGTGTTTGGTTATATATGTACACACACACACACACACACACACACATATATATATATATATATATATATATATATATATACATATACATACAGAGAGAGAGAGAGAGAGAGAGAGAGAGAGAGAGGCATTTGACCTTTACTCATTAGAGTAAAACTATATTGTATACTATATTGTATCGGATGAACTTTGTTTACGAAAGCAGAGAGGAAGTAAGATGTTTGTTTACGATATTCTTATGGTCTCTCAGTGCCAGCACTTGGGAGGCTGAAACAATAGGATCAGAAGTTAGAGGCCAGCCTCAACAACTTAGCAAAATCCTCAACAGTTGATCAAGACCTTGTTTCAAAACAAAATGGGCTGGGGTGGGGGTGTGTGGCTCAGAAGTAGAATGCCCCTGGATTCAATTCCCAGTACCAATAAATAAATAAACAAATAAATAAAATAAAATAATAAATAAATACGTCTCTCTGATGAACGTTAAATTGAGAATAGCTGTGATAATTAAAGAGATCCCAAACAAAGACTATTTAGAAGTTGGCTGCATGGGAAAGTTCACTGTCTTGTGTTTGCTGAGTGACTGATCAGAGCAGAGAGGTCTGGAGGATCTCATGGTAGCAAAGGAGAGAAACCCAGAGAAAGCACGGATGTGAACACAGGGTTGCTATGCTATCCTTTTTCGGCTATCTTGACCTCTTCACCTTTAAATCTAAAGCTTCTGAAAGTTAAAAAACAAAACAAAACAAAAAAAACACTTCATCCACTTTGGCGCCACCTGCCCACTGGAGCATATTTGGGAGGACCAGGGTGACTGCCAAGCTTACTCCGGTCCCGAACTGCAAAGGACATCAAAGGGAAGGGTGTTGGGCCCTGCCATCCTAGGGAGGTTGGTGCTGGGAGTCATCGCTTGTTCTAGGACTGAGCCCTGGAGTGTGTCTAAGCTGGAGGCTGGAAGTGTTTGTCAAGACTTTTTCAGCCATCCCAGGCTAAGGAGTTTTTAAAGCAACCTGCCTAAAGGCTATTTTAAACATGAGGAGTTTCATTCTGAATTCTTTCTCAGACTTACTGTCCAAAGTCTTAGGGTCACAGGAATGATAGAAACACGAAAAATCAGAGCAAAAACAAATCTCAGTCTTGACCCATCTCTTCCTCTCTATCTCTTTCCTGCTTATAAAGAGTTAGGATAATAATAATCAGCCCCAGGCAAATGCTATGAGGTAGATGAGAAAGATTTTGACTAATGAGAAAAAAAGGAGAAATAGAAATGTTTTGTTATTCCTCCTTACCTGCTGTCTAAATCAAACTAGCAAGCAAACAAAAAACAAATCTAGTTAATAGAGATGATCTGCAAATCTATTACTGCCTGCCTCCCAGCCAACGTTCTTTTCCCTACACTATATTCAGTAAGAGTAAGTCAACCTAAAGATACAGTCCAGAAACTGGGAATAAAGCATACACGAGGTAGGTTATCAGCTGCACCTGCGGGCGCACAGAATGTTCATGAAGGAGCAGCAGCTCTGGGCGGGGAAGCCCAGGGAAGACAGGAAGAGCCACACTGACAGCTCTTGTTGCTAGGAGCACCTCCTCAGGGAAGCAAGAGGCCCTCTGAATGGCTCCTCTCGGTCTCTTTCCATTCCACTTCTGGGCCTATTGAGGCTCCTCTTGGGGCTAGACTTACCTCTTTTGGGGGGATGAAGTTTAGCAAAGCACCACAACTTCAAGGACAATGAGAATTAACGAGAACTTCTGCCGTGATGAGTGTGGTGCTCTGGAGCTCCCTGAGCCCGGGCAGATCACTTCCTGTGCATCTGTTCTTAATCATCAAGGTGCTCTATGGGTGAATGGAGGATCAAACAAGATAAACACTTGGTGAACTGGAAAGCACATGACCAAAGTAACCAAAGATGTCACCACCATTACTCTTAATCCTATCAATATTTACCTACGCCCGGCCCTTGATTATGGATGTCCCAATTTCACTTTTAAGACCCATCAGTTTTCTTTCTAACTTGCTTCTGAAATCCACCCCTGCCCCATGACCATGGCCACCGACCTAATTATGATCAACATCTTAGCTGGGCTTGGAGGCATATGACACACCTCTAATTCTAATACTTAGAAGGCTAAGATAGGAGGAGATTTCAGGTTTGCGGCCAGCCTCAAAAACTTAATGAGACCCTCAGTAACTTAGGAATACCCTGTCTAAAAAAATAATAATAAAACAGAGTTGGGGATATAGCTTGTAAGTAGAACACACCTCTCTGGGTTTGATCCCCAGTACCAAATAGCAACAACAAAACCTGTCATCTTGTACCAAACCTCCTTAACACCGTTATTTCTGCTTTCAATCTCCTTCCGCCTTCAGTCATTTCCCTCGCAGCAGCCAGATTTATCTTCTGATATGAAAATCTGATCCCACTTCCCTCCATATATCCATATGATGGATCACTATAATCTGTAAGACACTCCCAACACCCTTCTTGCTTGCAAGATGCCAGGACCTTGGTCATGCCTGACCCTGCACACTCATCACTTGTGGTCCCCCAATTCCTCCAACAAGCCAGACCTCTTCAAAACACAATACACTCCCCAGCACGCCCTTTGCCTGAATTGCCTGTCACCATGCTGAGCAAGTGTATATCTGTCAGCTGTGGACTATGAAGCCCAGATATCACTCCTGGTATGAATTATGCTCTGATAGTTCCTTCTGCCTCTGCCTGTATCACTGCAGAATTCATTGGATTACAAAACTGCTAATGATAATGGCATGGCGAACCATAGTCACTGTTAGTATTTTATTGTCCCTCTGTTATTTTTATACTTTTATTGGTGCATTGTAATTATATATCACGCTGTGGTAGGGAGTGCACAGAACACTCGGTGCATTTCCTTCCAGATTCCAACCCCCTCCCCATTTCTCCACTGATCTCACTGAGATTGGCATTTGTAATTTTCATAGAGGTCCATAGCATTATTTAAACTGTCACCTTCTTTAAGACTTTATCCTCACCTACCTCCCCTAAGTCCCTTAAGCAGAATAGCCCATACTCACAGTAAGCCCATTGTTCTTTTAGCAAAACTGCCCCATTGGACAGGTGCATGCTCGGCGCAGGCACATCATTTGCCCTTCCAAGGTCCCACTGCAGGAGTGGAGGAGCCTATGGTCTCCAACACCTCCTGGAAGCTCCAGATGACAGCCTTCCTCAGTCATTGACTGAACCCCAGTCTCATCTCTCAGACCTTCACTGACCAGTGCAAAAGATCATAGCCGTAGATATCTACTTAAATTTAGAATGTAAGTAAATGAAGTGAAATTAAAACATTCCGTTCCTCAGTGACCCTGGCCACACATCAAGAGCTAGATAGCTGTGGCGAGTTCCCCAGATCTAAAACATTCCCATCACTGTAGAAAGCTTCCCTGGGCAGCACTGCCCTGCCCAGGTTTCTCCAAGGGCAGCGATCTTTTCTCCATACTGGAATTTCTCATCCACATGATGCTGCAGCTTAGTGAAGTTCTCCATGGGGAACCAGACCCTTGCTGTTTGGCAATTTAATTTCCTTACACTTCATCAACAATCGAAACGGGGGCTTTATAAAAAAAAAAACACAACAACTCTGAGCCGGGCGTGGTGGCTTGGGAGGCGGTGACAGGAGGATCGCGCAGGTTCGAAGGCAGCTGTGCTGGCTTAAGAGACCCTGTTTCCAAATTTTAAAAAGTATAATATAGGTCTGGTAGGGTAGCCCGAAGGTAGAAGGGCTTCCAGGAACCCCAGTACCACCAAAAAAAAAAAAAAAAAAAAACAAACAAAAAACAAAATAACCTCTGGCATTGACTGTGTTAGCCCTTCTCCCTACCATCCTTGCTCTGGGTCCCCATCTCCTGCCCGGCTGGCTCTCCTGGACCGTCATCCAGATTTTAAGGGCAGAAGACTGCTTTGGATCCTGAATCCCAGAAGGCACACACTCAGTTCCTCCGCTGATACACCATGGCGAAAGCTACCTTCACAGGTGTTATAAACATTTGATGTGTTTGGTTCTAGGTCCCAATCTCCAAGCTACAGTCTATTTCCTATCTTCTCTGTTTGGATGAAGAATGGAATCTTTTCCTCTGGGAAATATTCCATCAGTCTAAGTCCCCCAAGAGTTCAATGATTTTTTTTTTTGGTGGTACTGGGGTTCCTGGAAACCCTTCTACTTCTGGGATACACTCCCAGACCTATTTTATATTTTTTTAAAAAAAAATTTGGAAACAGGGTCTCTTAAGCCAGAACAGCTGGCTTTGAACCTGGACGATCCTCCTGTCTCCGCCTCCCAAGCGCAGGGATTACAAGCGTGCGCCGCCACTACGCCCGGCTGAGTTCAATGATTTTAATCCCATCCACCAACCTCTTACAAATTTGAGAGGTAAATTTTCCAATGATCACCATCACCTCCCTTATTAAAAACAATGGAGTTTTACATTTATTTACTAGTATAAAAAATTAGTTTCCTTAATTTGGTCATCTGTAGGTTTGAACCCTTACTCAAGTGGCTTTGTAAATGTTAGGCCAAGGATTTACTTCTTTTAAGTCTTGGAGTTTGTGTTTAGACTGTCCCCCAGAAAGCTCATGTATTGAAAGCCTGGTCCTCGATGCAGGAAGTTTCAGAGGTAGGGAAAGGCTAAAGAAGGTGAGTCGCAGGCGGCATGGCCACTGATGGCTTCTGCCTGAGTCTGTGCTGTAGGCCCCTGTAACTGAGAGCAGCTCCTCTACATCCTGTGCTCTGCCTCCTGAGTTTCTGCACTGGAGCTGGCTGACCTTGGGCTGAACCTCTAAAACTCTTAGTCAAATAAGTCTTTCTTCCTCTAAGCTCCTCCCCCCCTTTATTTATAGCAATGTTAATCACCTGAAAAATTTAGAGTAAGGGTCACATCAGAAAATGGCTGGGAATGGCGGTGCATACCTGTAATCCCAGTACTTGGGATGCAGAGGAGGATCTTAGGTTTGAGAACAGCCTTAACAATGTAGTAAAACTCTCAGTAACCTAGTGAAACTCTGTTTTTCAAAAAAAAAAAAAAACATAAAAAGGACTCGCAGTGTAGCTCAGAGGTAGAATGCCCCTGGGTTTAATCCTCATTACCACAAAAATAAAAATAAAATAAGAAAATATATCTATCAGCTGCTCAACAGAGTGTATGATATCCAGAATATGCTCAATTTAACTATTAATAATTGTGACATAATTTTCTTCTATTATTGGTTATGTTTTGGAAATGTTACATAGTTCCATAACCTTTTCAAAGTCCTGAGGAAGTAGGTATTAGTCCCTCTGCCTTTTGGACAAAAAAGAAAAAGCTCAGAACAATTACAAAGATGATCTGCGGTCATAGGGTGTGAGTGGCAGAGACCTTACTCCACCCTAGGTCTGAAGCTTTGCGGCCCCAGCATGCATCAGTTGCAATTTTCAAGGATAGCTGGGAACTCAGACCAGTCAGTGTGGCCCAGGGTGTCTGCAGAGAGCAGCTAGGCTGGCTCAGGCAGCGCAGGCTATCTGGGGTTTGTGTGAGGCACATCTTTGCGAAGGCTCTGTAGAACCCACCGGGGAGTGTTAAACGGCAGGTCTTCCTGAAACAGGCTGAAAACCATTAACAGAGAACATTGCATTCTCCGCTACTGAAGACATTTAGATTAACACTTTGGAAAAGAACCAAAAAGGTAAATAACAGAGGGAATCATTTTATCTCGGCAACTCAGAGCAGGTAATGAAAAAAAAATCACAGTCTTCTTCTCACCTTTAGATTCTTCATAGGCACATTACTCCAGGGGTCCTGAAACAACAGAATATTTACAGCTGGAGACAGGCTTTCCCATCCAGGATTCCTACAAGATCCATGACGCTTGTGATGCTGAAAATAGTCCGTTACATCAAAGCCAAGCTTGCAGGGAAGACATGCTCCAGACCCCAAGCACATTCCTCCTTCAGGGCCCCTCTGCCTCTAAGCTTAGTCTCAAGAAAGTTTGCTTTGTACATTTTTACTGAATTTCCGTTTGGCTCGGCAGCTTAGAAACAAGCAGAACTACCTGGGGGTGGGGGAGAATTAAGCTATAAAATGATACTTTGGGGACAGGTGCAACCCTACACAGGCATATGCACACAAATGCACCATCTCTTACCTGAGACTCATTTCCATAAGAAACAAATTTGTGGTCGAGGCCGATGAAGGTGGTTGTACATTTGATTACTAACAAATGACGCCAGGGGACTTATTCGTACACTATTCCTAAACATGCACAATTCTTTAATGCCCTTCTCCAAGGGCCAGGTCCACGACTGTGTTCTCTGGGTGCCGCTTTTGCCTAATTTTTTCCAAGGTAAGTAAGGCGGGTGTGTGGGCGGCCCAGGATGGGGGCCTGCCGGAATCCTGAAGCCTGCCACCGACTTCATTTTTAGTCTGAAATGTTAGATTTCACATTTTGTCAGCATTTACTGCACTTGCTTCTGTTCCCTAACAAACACCATGCGCCGTGCATGCCCCACCAGATGTCTATAGTTTATCATGCAAATATTCCATAGCAGCGATCATCATTATTAACGAACATAATCACTGGGAGTCGGGAGGGATATCACTCACTGCCAGTTTGTGCACAGTCCCTTATGTTCTAGAGTCAAAGGGAAAAGAAAGGGGGGATGCCCTGCCGGGGCTCAGATGCCTGTTTTAACAAAGAATATAGCTCACAATCTACAGAAGGGCTGCTGGCCTGAAATAATTTCTTTCTGTCTCATAGGGCTTTTTTTTTTTTTTTTGTAAGAACAATATCTCCAAGTCCCGCCGAGCCTGGGATCGGCCACTGGTTATTCTTTATCACTCAGTTCCTGAAGGTCCCATCCGTACCTAGTCCATCCTCCTGCAGCAATGCCAAAAAGCCTTAGGGTTATGAGCTGCAAGGCAGGAGGAACCTGGGGCAGCTCTCTTCTTGATTTTACCTTTCTCTTGCCTAGCAGTTGGTCCTTCTCAATCCAGCTACCACCTGGCCCTTTGTTTCTCTGCAGTAGAGGCCACAGGTGTGCACAATTCCACAGGTGTGCGCGCAGCCTGTGGGTCACTCCAGGTTTGCAGGCATGCCTTGCGCAGCCTAGGTTGTATTGAAAAAACAAAGTAAAACAGAATTAATAAAAATAGAGTTAATAAAAATAAAAAAAGAATTAGCTGTCAACTTTTACAAATTGAAAGGTTTCTCATTCAAACCTAGATTTTTAACAAGTAAGGAAGGAAAGAGAAGAAGGAAGGAAGGAAGGAAGGAAGGAAGGAAAAGAAATGGAATGGAAAAGGAGGGAGAGAAATAGAGGAAGAAAAAGAAAGAGGAAGGAAGGAATAAATTTAAGTACTGCAGAGCAGCAAGGACTAAATTCTCACTCCAGTTCAGCCCACTGATTTCCCATGGATTTCAACACTCTACCCGGGGTTGCCTTCCTGGAGGAAGGGGTAGCTCTTTCTAGTTCACACCAAGGGGCTGTGTGAACCATCCATGACCCTCATGACAAGGGTGAGCATCCCTCAGTCTTATTCCATTAAGACTATCTGCAATAGAAGCTACGATAACAGAGAAGAACAGCTGGGAGTTGACAAAGGGTGATCCCTAATATCACAGTGGCCAAGCCCGATTGCACACAACCTGTGTTTTTATCGGCGAGGTGGTGAGCAGTGGGCAGGCTCAGTTTGATGACAGACCATTGCAATACAAACACACCTGCCTGCTTTCACAGGAGCTTTTCTGGAGAGAACAAAGAGCAGGAGAGAGGAAAGAATAGCACTTCCCTGTCCTTGTCTCCTGCCTTCATTGCAAGAGCCATTAGAGAGGGCTGAGCTGCTAGGTTGTCCTGTTTGAGACGGGGGAAAAGGATTGTGCTGCAGAGTAACATGGGCTTTTCAAAAGGAGACAGAATGGAGCAAGTGTTTGGAGCTGGAGTGGGTGAGGAGGGTATTCCCACTGAAGAAGGACCCAATAGATGATGCCATAGCCCTACTGGAGACAGCAGTGAAGAGAGATGGGAATTTCCACTGGGTTACCTTCCTGAGGGAGGAAGACTGGTAGGAGCAGAGGAGAATCCACGAGTGTCAGTGGAAGGGCAGGCGAGGAGAGCTTCAGTGCAGATAGAGTGATCACCTGTGTGTCGTGAGACTGAGTGGGCTGGGAAGAGCACCCTTTAGCTGGGGCATCAGCCAAGGTGATAGGAGATGGTCACATATAGAGCGATGGTTAGTAGGACCACGTCCTCCTTTACATCCCTACAGCTTTCTGGTGACCAGTGCCATAGGGTTTGGTCTCCACCAGAGCTTTGAGAATAATCATAGCATTTGTCCCATACCTGATTGCTTGGAGCTCAGTGGACCTCATACCTCCAGAAATAGATTAGTGTCAGCTTCTCCTTCCTCCCAAGATATTTCAAATCCCTGACAATGGTATCACTTGAGAAAGCCCTCCAGATGCACACCACCTCAGGTATCTTCACACCTGCACCTCTCTGTAGTGCGTCCTTTCTCTAGAGAGGGAAGTGAGTTCATTTGTAATGCTTTCTGGAAGAATCGGGAAAAAGTTTTAGTAGATTTCTAAAAATTTATAAGAAAGAGAAGTAGTGAGAAGAAGAGAAGTATTAAGAGGAGGGGGAGAGGAGAAACAGTGGAAAGGATATATCAATTCAACAGAGTCCATTTTTAAAAAGTAATCTATTTTTAAAAAGTCAAGACATAAAGCGCAGAGGAAAAGGAGAAGCAACATTTGTGGAAACATTCAATACTGGAAAAAGATATCAAAAGTCAAGTTTATTTATACAATTCATGAATATGCTTGACGTTGTCTTTTTAAAACACTTTTTTTTTTTTTTTTACTTTGAAAAATTTTGAGACTCACAGAAGTGTTCCAAAAATAGTACTAAGAATGCCCATGGGCCCTTTATCCATTTCTTTCAGTGTAAATAGCTTACATAAGCATAGCACAATGATCAAGAGGACAGAATTATCATTGACAGCCAGACACAGTGGCACATATCGGCCAGTAATCCAAGTACTTGGGAGGCTGAGGCAGGAGGATTGTAGGTTCCGGACCAGCCTCAGCAACTTAGCGAGGCTCCCAGCAACCTATTGAGGCTCGGTTTCAAAACAAATGTTAAAAAAAAGGCTTGAGATATAGCTGGGAGGTTGAATGCCTCTGGGTTCAATTCTCAGTACTGCAATAAAAAAGAAAAGAGAAATGAAATATAATTGATAGTAAGTTGTCTATAGACCTTGCTTGCACTTCATTTTTTTTTTTTTGGATACTGGGGTTCCTGGAAGCCCTTCTACCTCTGGGCTACACTCCCAGACCTATTTTATATATTTTTTATTTTGGAAACAGGGTCTCTTATGCCAGCGAGGCTGGCTTCGAACCTGCACAATCCTCCTGTCTTTGCCTCCCAAGCGCAGGGATTACAAGTGTGCGCCACCACGCCCAGCTTCGTTTTTTTAAAAAATTAACTTCTTTTTTCATTTGCAGAATCTAATCTGAGCTTGCTGATTTCATTTAATTGTAATATTTTCTCTTAGACTCCTCCAATCTGTGACAATTTGTGAGTTGTTCTTTGTCTTTCATGACTTGGATACTTTGGGAAATCATCGGTGAGTTATTTTATTTAAAAAATCTGGAATTAAACTAAATCTGAAATTTTGTCTGTCATTTCCCCATCTGTAGGTGGTAAATTTCCATTTGAGGCAAGAATACCATAAAAATGGTGCAACAGGTCTCAGTGCAAGCATGTTAAGGTTAACACGAGATGTATACCTCATAAATAGTGATGTTAGCACTGGTCATCTGGTTCATATAAAGTCAGTCAGGCTTCTCCACGGCAAAGTTATTGTTTTTTTGCTCTGAAATTATTAAAAGTCGTATGGGAGATTCTTTGAGACTACATGTTTCATTTAGCATTCTCACTGCTATGACCCCAAAACCCTGATGGTCACAACTTAGAGGAAAGAAAGTTCATTTGCTCACAGTTCTGGAGATTTCAGGGATTTAGCTCATGTTAGGCCAGGCGAAATCTGCGGAGCTCAGGATGTGGCTTAGAGAGCTCTGCTCTCACATCAAGCACAGCAGATGCAAGAAAGAGAGAGAAAGGGGAGGAAGAACTCTATTTTAGCCCCAAGGCCACACCCTAGGGCCCCTCCTCAACAACCAAGCCCTACCTCCAACATGGCTGCCTTATCATTATCAAGTCTCAGGGTCATTCTAAATCCAAAGCAGAACACTACACATATCCCGTCATTATCTCACTTTTGTACTCCAATCCTAGCATCTATTAATAGTTCCTGCTTGCAGAACTTCTCAGTGCAGTGTTTGTAGAATATGTACAATTCTTGGAAACATGGACATCCGTATGCAGTTTATTAATTTCCTTTAAGAACGCTCCCTATCACCAAAAAACAAGCTCTTTAAGGTCTCGTTGATTCATCCAAGAAGGCTTTCCATTATCCTAAAGAATCTTTTTGAAGCTTTTGACCAGCTATGCTTAGGTCAATGGAGAGTAATCATCATCAACTTTGTGTATTCTCTTTATGTTCTTGTTCTTTCAGGACCATAATGAGTACCCAAATGAACAAAGAAAGCAGAGAGGCTTATGCCTTCCCTTAAAGTGGATATGCCTGCAGGATCTATAAGGACTTGGTGCATGTTAAATATAGTAAATATAGCATGTGAGTAAAATATTTGGCCACTGAATACAAGACATGTGAATATAAGGGCCGTTGGTAGACCAAAGAGCACATATGCTATAAAAAATATATATAAAAAACAAGTGCTACTCAGCTCAAGATTAATTTTTCTGCAAGTTTTTATTATTGTTGTTCTGTTTTGTGTTTTGTGCTTTGGTGCTGGGGATAGAACCCAGGGCCTAGAGTGTGCTAACCATGTACTCTACCATGGAGCTACATTCACAGACCCTCTAAGTGTTTTTTTTTTCTTCCAATAGCTCTATGAAAATATTTTCCTAAAAAGTTTTAGTCAGTTTTCTGAATCTTCTGTTTTACCAACAGGATATAAATGACAATAAATTTTAAAAGTTTGCAAATAGTCCAATAGGAGCAAAAGCTGTGCCAGTCACACAGAAAAATCTCCACAATGCCCTTTCAGTCTGCAGGCTGTGAGTTTATGACCTCTGACAGAACTCTTTGCACAATCCAAGAACTGAGTCTTTTTCAGAAGGTATCCCCCTACATGGAGGGTGTTTTGAGCTAAAGTGTATTTAATCTTCTTTCCTGTCATATTTTCCAACTGAACCCTGGCTTCTGCAGCCCATGCACATTACACTCAGAATTTGGGATATGTAGATTAGAGCCTATTTCTCCAAAGAAAATTTTATTGTATTAACAGATTCAACTTCCTAATATTTCCACAGCCCCAAACCTTGGCCAGAGCCTGAGAAAACAAATTCAATTATCTTATGTGGCACTGTATTAACTCTTTATCCTGATGGTAGGCTTCTCCTCTGTCTTCCAGGTTGAAGAATCTCACATATTTTCTTTGTCCATTCTCTAGACTAAAATATTAAATGAGGAAAACCTGGATGACCTTCTTCAAAGTTGAGCCCAGTCTTGAGCCGGCATATTTTTGTGAATCACTTACTCATCTGGCCTTATCTATGCAGCCAGGGAGTATTCTCAAAATAATTTGATATTGAAGTAGCCTATCTCTTTGCCCAATACTGACATACAGAATGTCTATGTCCCAAGAGGAGAATGTCTGGAATAGAGTACAGTATCATGACCCAGAGCAGGGGCTTTGGGATCAGACTGCCTGACGCTGAATCCCAGCTTCATTACCTGACAACTGTGTTATCGGGGATGGATTGCTTAGAACTCCATGACTCAGTTTCTCCATTTTTAAAAGGGGTCAATAATGCTACACGCTTCATAAGAAAGTGGTTAAGATTTAAATGAGTTAATAGGAGAGTGTCTAGATTGTACCTAACATGATCAGAGGAGCCTCAATAAATCTTAGCTGGTTTTTATTACTTCTGAAATAAGTGGAAAATTCACTGGGGAAATAGAACAAGACGGGTAGACAGGAAAACAATGCATTGATCGAACTGAGAGAGAAAGCTTTTATTTTATTTATTTTTTTTCCCTGAGTTGAAGGAAGAACAGAAAGGCCCAGCGCCTGCTCCCATCTCAAACCAAGCTGGCATCTCTTGTTTTTGCCTTTTATGTCTATAGCCTGAGTCTCCAAAGACAATTGTGAAGGGATTGTGTTTGACTGATCAATCAAAAGCAGCCCCCTTGCTTGTCTTCTGAGACTCTGAATTAAAACCTCCAGGCAGGATTCCGGGGCGGACCGGACGGCAAGGGGGCGGGCAGCTACTCAACATTGAGTGGGCTTTGATGGCAGAGAAGCAGTCGAGATAAAAGGGCTCCTCCCAGTAGAGCTGAAATTAAAACAGGAAACATTTCATGAGGCCCAGTCCCAGGAAAGGAGCCCTGAGCAGCAAGTGGAAGTCAAGGGGACAGATGCCACAGACAGCCCTGACTGCCTGGACAGGTCAGCAGTCCACCTACAGGTCACTTCTGTTGATATCCTCTTAGCCAGCATTTCTCCAGCCACCACGTGACTCCTTGGCTGGCCACAGGGACACCAGAAAGTTAACAGCTTCTAGCGTTTGGCATGCCATGTACCAGGCCATCTGATCCCCACCTACCAGTCTCGGAATTAAACCTCTGTTTCTCTACCTCCATTTGTCTGTACTTCATGTGCAGAATATCCAAATGTTTTCAATGGCCCAAGCACTTACTGGCATCAAAGAGATCTTCTCTTATTTCTTCTGGTTAGACTGCCTTTTCTCCACCTCTGTCTGCCAAGATCCTACCCATCCTTCAAAACCCATTTCGACTATCACTCCCTCCAAAGTGCCCTCCAGCTTCCCTCGGCTGCACATCTCTCTGATCTGCGCAGAGAGTTAGTTTTCCCTTGCTCCTGGCTTTTAGGAAGTGTCAGGGACTTCATAAGTAAGGCACACATCCACGATCTACTACCTAATTTTCCCATATTTTATTTGTAGGTTGGAGAAGCAGATAATTCATCTTGCTTTTCACACCAAACCGAAACAGAATGTTAGAGTAGAAAATGACCTTAGGCTTCCTTTAATTCATAGATGGCAAATTTATAGCACATGGAATACTGCCTCTCCCATCTGTGCTAGGCAGGCATAAGGAATCAGAGTACATTCTTCTCCTTTCTTGGGCCTGGCCCCAGAATGGTCATCAACACATTGGTACAGGCAGCCACAGAAATACAACAGAAATATGTTTGGATAATTCTAGAGCGATATACGTATGCAGTCCATCGCACAAAGGAGTCCAATCACCAAAATGATATATAGGAATTAAGTGGGAATCAGAGTTAAGTCTTGTTGGGCCAGAGATCTTAGAAATTCTATAGGGAGGCAGCCTACCCCATATTTTAATTTATTTTTTATTTTTTGTGGTACTGGAGATGTAACCCAGGGGCATTCTACCTCTCAGCTATACACCCAGCACTATTTTAATTTTTATTTTGAAACAGGGTTTCACTAAGTTGCTGAGGTTGGCCTTGAACTGTGATCCTCCTATCTTAGCCTCTCAAATACTGGTATTACAGTCATGCACCACCACACGTGGTGATTCTTGGTTTACTCACACATTGCTAGGTCTAGTGGGCAGAAAACCTCTGAACTCATGGTAGTGAGGAAAATAGGCCTCTTTTCCTTTCTAGAGCAAAGCTAGCTCACATATCTGAATCCCCAAAGGCCCCTGAAAGGTTCCCACAGGTGTGTTGTGTGACTGTCCAGTCAAACTTTTTCTGGAGAGATGTCGGGCCATTTATCAGCATAACTGTAAACAGAAGACAGTAAACACTTTTGGGAGAATTAATTAATAGTGCCCATGAATCAAATACGCACAAACAAAAAGTAAACAAAATGAGATAAAGGAAAAACAAGATATGTTTTATTTGGGATAAAAAAAAAGAACTCTGCATCATTCCTGCTCTGATTCAGCACCACCTTACATTTTATAGGTTGACCCCAAACTTAGAAAAATAAAATACCCTACCGATATCAAGAGTCAGGCCGCTATTCCTGAATTTCCTGGCCGATACCATCCCGTGCACCATGCTGTTTCTTCAAACAGTGCTTCAGGAATCATAGTGCATTTTATGTGTGGGTATGTGAGCCTAAAGCTAAATTCCAGACTGAAAAGAGAAATGGGGTGAGAAAGCAACATTGCCCAAGCTTTACCCTAGCTAATTGAACAGAATACTGACATGTGTAATGAAAATGCAGGCGTCTTTTATTTGATTGATCTCTTTAACACAAGACATAAGCTTGAGGTACTTTAATAGACAGTGTGACTTTTTTAAGAGGCGAATACAGTATTTGAAATTTTGCAAATGCTTTAAGCTCACAAGACTGTTTAGGTTGGCATCATTTTTGTTGGAAGAGTTCATGAAAAAGGCTGTTTTGAAAGCTCATAGTAGAAGAAAAGAACATGGATTTTGCAAGCTGCCTTTGATTTGAACACTGGTGTTGAAACATTTTTGCTGAGTGCTTTAATACTGGTATCAGAGACCCCTCTGATTCCCCGTCACCTCAGTTATGGAACGAGTCTAATAACTACATCATGGAGTCATTTAGTGAGCTAACACACTCTAAGTGACTGGGTTCTTTAATAAATATTAGTTCCCTTGCCTGAGTCCTGATGCATGGGCCCTGGAGCTATTTTCTCAACAGCAATACTAGTCTCTTACATTAAAATGATGTTTTTCCACTGTTTAATTGCTGTATAAACATTTTGGCTCTTGTCCCTTATTTATTCAGCATTTATTCAAAATGAACTTTCTGTGCTGCCAGAGATGATACAATGTGTTCATCACAACATCTCATTTTCCTTTAGAGAATGCAGGGAGGCAAGTTCCCAGCTTCCCTGGAGTCTCGCCATACTGGCATTACTGAGATCGGAATGTTGGTGGAAAGCATGGGCATCAGTCCAGAGATGCCTACCTGTGTGTATGGCTGGTGACCATGGCTTCTGAGGGAGAGACGGCTCAGGAGGGAGGAATCTGGGAAGCCTGTATCACTTGGGTACCAGGTGGAGGAGCCCCTCTTTGAAGGGTCGCAGGCTATAAACATCAGCACCAGATCTTATCAGAAGATAACAATAGCAACAGAACCGCACAGCATGCTAGGCCTCTGAGATTGTATTGTCTGGTTTATGTGTTTTCTCAACATAGTCTAACCCAAGACTTCTCAGCCTCTGTGCGATTAGCATTTGAGGCTGGAGATTTGCTTGGCAGGGGATGTCCTGTGCTCTGAGGGATAGAGAGCTGCATCCACTAGATGCCAGAAGCTCTTTCCGTCTCGTGTTGTGACAATCACACCGTCTCCGGACGTTGCTGGATGTCTCCTGGGGTGCAGGGTGGAATCACTTCTAGTGAGCACCGTGGCCCGTACTGACTGGACCCATATGCTTGGCGCCAAGAGTCCTAGTGACTTACAGGCTCACTGAAACACTCAGCAGACTGCATTGCTGACTTTGTTAAAGTGGTTCAGAACCAGATGATGATGAGACTCCTTAGTGGTTCTCTAGTTCTTAACGGCCCTGCCATTAAGATCAGCACGTGAACTATCATTATTGGAGGGAACCAATGAACACAACCCACAATCAGAAGGTCCCAAGATCAATGGCTTCTGCAAGCATTTGTAAACTAAACTGAATTTTTTTCCTGTAGGATGTCTTGGAATCTTTAATTAGGTCACATGTTTATGAACCCCGAAGAATAAGCAGAGTAAATCACACTTCCCAACATAGTGGGCCCTGATCCTTGTGTTCTGTGGCACCATTAATCTCATGCTACATCTGCTGGGAAGCAGGGACAAGTTTCCCAGAAGGAGCATGGACTGTGGCTGCCTGGGAGACAGTGAGGATTTACCAACACTAGATGTGTATTTAGCCATTCCTGAACCTCTTGGCCCAGTGCAGTGATAGCACCACCCAGTTTAGGATGATGATCTTGGGGTTAAGGGAACACGAAGACAGCGTGTGTACGGAATACTAGATTTGAAGTGAAACAAACACCATGGAAAGTCTGATCTTGAACTCTGCAAACCTCAGATGCTCATCTGTGAGATGAAGTTAACAACAGATCCTTCCAAGGGGGAGGGACTCCGTGAAAACCCTGCGTGGGACCTGCTGAGCTCTGCTGTTGACACAGGGGGCCTAGATCAACGCTGGCCATTCTCATTGCTGCCGCTGCTGCGGATGCTACCACGTGGGGCTCTCTTACAGACAGAGTTTTCTTATCTAATTTGCCTAGTAATCAATCAAAAATCCAAAGGGACTGTCGAGGAAAATGTTAAATAAATCCTAAGGAATAACGATGAAACATTTATAATATATGCTCTGCACTAAAACATCTTTACAACTCTCCAAGGGACGAGTCTTTTGAATGGAATTTGTGAAGAAATGCTACGGGGGCATAATATTGATCTGAGGGCCCTTTGGCAGTGACTTTTAAATATGGGCACCGGGTGCCAGACATCACAGTAGAGCTCACTGCGACAGCTTTGCAGGGGAAGGGAGCTGGGACCGAGCCCCGGGCAACACTCCCAGGTTGGTATCTTTTGTTGTGATTTCATTACTTTAAAAGCTTTGAAATCTTCCTGGATGCACAGAGCTCACTCTGAAGAGTTGGAGAGCTCTGAAGTATGTACGAAACACAACTATCACCCATGAAACGGCAAGAGGTATGTTCTCCCCATGGACTTTGTCCCAGGTCAGTAGGCTTGCCAAATGGTAACTCATCATGTCACATCCTGAGACCTTTCTCCTTGCCTTCGCACTCTTGAACTCCAATATGATGCGTGCTTATTGGTGTGTCTTGTGTCAGATGCTGAGAACAAAACTCACAGGACAATCCCCACGGTCAACTCTGCAGAAGTTTATAATGATTTCTACCGCTGGCACTCAGGTGGGGCGTATTCATCATGCACTGACTGGCAGCGTGTTCAGCCTCTTTTTGTTGTAGGGGCCAGAAACCCTGTTCAAATGCCCTAAGGAAGATGGGGGGACATATTGGGAACTTCAAAGTAAGCACCTGCCTAAGTTTCAACTGGACCCAGAGTCTCAAAGGCTGGCAGCAAGACTGTGTGGATTTCTCAATCTCTGCTGTGTATTTCTCTTCACTTCCCCATCCCCAGGGTGATCCTTCATCTCAATGGCCAGAAGGCTGCCAGAAGCCCTGGTCTGGCATTAAGAGCCCCCCTCCCAGAATTGTCCTGGAAATAGTAAAGTTACTTCAGCAAACATCCACAGATTGATTAGTCAAAGTAAGCCTAAGTCCACCCCCTTAACATTCCACTGAGGTTTAGGGTATAGAACATGCTGATTGGCAGGTTGGTTCAGTTTCCGATGCTGATATCATTTTCCTTAGGGGAAAAACATGTTGGTGTTGTAACAAAAACAAACAAAAGAGAAATGTGTGCTGAGCAGGCAAAAATCAATTGAGAGTTGCTTCACGGCTTGCCTGTCCATTATCTTTAATGGAAAACTTGCCTGCATTTTGTAGATGAGGAAATGGAGGCCCCAGGCAGTTAAGTATCCAAACTTAACAGCTATTATGTGCCTGGGTGTAAACTCAGAAGGTCAGTGTTGTAGTCAGATATACACTGTCCCTTGAGGAGTTCATAAACTGGTGTTTGGCATTAATCTGGTTAAGTCATGAGGGTTATAGTTTTATTCATAGATAAATCCATTACAGTGAACTTGTCTGGGTGGTATCCTAGCCCAATGGGGTGTTGCTGGAGAAGGTCTCAGAGTCCTAAGGATGTGGATTCAGGAAATAGCTGATGTCTATTAACCCCCCTGCTTGCTTTCTCTCTCTGTGTTTCCAGTCTCCATGATGTGAGAGAACTCTTTCTGCTTCCTACCTCAATTGCCCTGAGCTTCAGATCGTGGCTTCCCATGGACTGAATACAGAATCTTCAAAAAACTGTGAGCAAAGAAATCTTCCTTCTTTCAAGTTCTGTGGTCAGTTGTTTTGGACTATATATGTGGAAATGCTGACTCAGATTGCTTCCCGGTACACTCTTAAATGCATGAGGTTTCTGCAAAGAAAGCCTATGCACCATTGTTTTTGTGGGGTTTCTATTTCCTGCAGGTTCAGATGACAAGTCGTAAGATGTTGGGGGACAAGAAACAGGGGAGAACATTCCTGAGGCAGTCTTTGACTCATTCCAAATCCATTGGCCCTTAAATGTGAATCCAGCTAAGTATGTCTCAGTCTATCATGACCTCTGAATTGAGCTCTTTCTGTGTCTTTGGATCCGGTTATTTTCCAGTGAAGTGCCAGGGTTGGCCCATCAATTATTAGTTAAAGAAATGGGCTATGGCTCATTTGAGCAGACAGAGGAATTACTGAGAGATGATATGGGTTGTTCATGGAGTCACACTGGAAAAGCTGGGGTTAGCTTTGAAAAGGGAGGCAGAAAATTGAGAGATGGGCAGACTGTGCCTTGGCCAGAGTCACAGGGCATAAATAGTGAAAGACTAGCTAGTGCAACTAACCCTGGATGCTACTGTGTCTCCCCACAAATATTTCAGAACTCAGTACTACTGGTGTTGGTGCTGGTGCTGGTGCTGGTGCTGGTGAGTCTTCACTGAGGTGGAAGTGAATAATCTCCTGGAGTCAGTTTCCTGGATTCTCTAGCTCTCAGTTCCAGGGAAGAGACATATGATTTGCTAAGCATAGATTCTGAATCATACCCCAGACCAATGGTTCTCCACCGAGGTTACTTACCTCCAGGGGACATTTGGCCATGTCTGGATTGTTGGTTGTCACTGTAGAGGGAGGGTACCTCCTAGGGTCTCATCTGTAGAGGCTGGTGATGCTGCTCTCCACTCTGAGGTGCACATCACAGCCTTTTACCACCGGAGATCTTTGGCCCAAATGTTCACGGTGCTGAGACTGAGAAACACTGCTCTAACTGAAGGGAATTTGCACAAATGAGTTATCCTGAGAGTTTATGCTCTTGTGAGAGCTGACTTCTGCTTCTCCAAAAATCTTACAAGATGCTTATAACAATAATGGGGGCATATGTTATGACAAAAGTCTCAGAGAATGAAGAATCATATTTTTATCTCATATGTGGAAGTTAGAGAGAAATTGGAAAACAAAAAGGACTTCAGATAAATGAGAAGAGATTCCAGTAAAATAGTGAAGAGGGATCAAGGGAAGAAATTGGGGAGGAGAAAGGGGAAGGAGACTTGATGAAGGAGCGTTGAAATAATGGCATGTACATAAATGAAATGGGCAGCATCGATATGAATAACGTGTACATCTAGGAAGAATGACCCAGAGGGAAACGCACCAGGTACTTCATGCATGGATATCACTTTGAACCTCATAATGTCCAGTTGCAATGCACAAATGAAAACATATTATTAAAAGGAACGAAGTCCCACTCTGATAGATACTGAAGAGCCATTTTCTCTGGTTTCTTTCACTCGTTTCTGACATCTACTGGCTCCATCTATTTCAGCCCTCCTCCATATCATTTGCCCTGGGTCTGACCCATTGTGGATGAATCTGCCTTTGGACTCAGTGCAGTTTTCTTCTTTTTGATGTTCCCTAGGGTACCTCAGTTTGACACTGCCAGCTCCCCCTTCTGCCTGCTCTACCAAAGCCACATGGATTTTAGAGTCCTATCTGAGACCACCTTCAAGAAAACAAAGGTCCAGTCTCCCCTTACCTTCCTTCATGGCTTTCTTGACAAGGTTGCAGGTTTCACGAAGAGAGGACAGAGCCAGATCACCTGAGGCCCAGTGTGTTATTTCTAGTTCTCAAAGTTCCTGAGTCGATTCCAATAAAAACTCAAATATTCAGAGACAAACAGCCACCCTCAGGTGCAATACTTTAAGTCTTAAGAGAGTGGGTAGTCTGAGCAGAGAACCCTGAGGGCTCTAGAAAGGAAGGAGAACTTAGCATGCACATTTTTGGGTCATTGGGAATTTCGTGAAGAATTAGACAAATAATTGGCGGCAACAGTAGAGCTCAGGTGTTAGGAAGGAGGTGAAATTCCAGCAGGAGTAAGAAGCTGCATTCACCTGGGGCCACAAATACTAAGCTCCTGGAAGAGGCCACCAGGTCAGAGATGAATTAGAAGAAGAAATCCAAGCCATGGAGTGCACTTGATTCTTAACCTATATGAGTCTCTACAAGGAAGCCATATCTTGCCCCCCAAAATCACCCTGAAATGAAATTGCGGTTCAGACAGCGTGGAAACCCAAAACACGAGGCACTTTTCAGCTCAGCCAGCCTCTTTGTGTCATTTCAGAATTGCAGCTGACACTTTAATATTTAAACAGAACAGAAGAGATATGGATTATTTATTTTCTCTTACTTTAATTTTACTTCTGTACCAGCTCCCGACTTTTAAAAAAAAACTTTAAAACAACAAAACCCTACATTTTAACAGCAGCTTCTGCTCGATTCATCAGGCTATGGATGTTAACCTGACACTTACAATCCACAAAAGCCTTTTTCAATGCTGTCGCACCGTCATCCGCTTCTGCATCGCTATGAAATTACACTGAAAATATTTTTTGCTCTGGGCAAAACTCGTCATATAGCATTTGACTATGATCTATATATTTATGGAGGAAAATTAATCTTCAATGCTTCAAACTTTTTATGCCTCATAATTTTATCAAAAATGTCCAAATGCATCATAATGGAGCTGCCAGGGACATGAAAAATGTCCCACTTTCTTCCTAAGCTAAAAAAAAAAAAACGCACTCAGGGTACCATTTGGTGGCATTGTCTGGTTATACTGTTTTATGGGACACTCAACAATAGAAGAAGAAGTTGATGGAGACATGAGAGAAACTATGAAATAGCCTGTTCGAATGATCCATCATGGGCAGGCCTACAAAGCTGTTCTTTTGGCCTAAGCAAAGGTAAAACATTGATTATGCATCCAGGAAATTTTTGAAGCCACATTAAATAAAATAAACTATAGATGCTTTATGTCACAAGTGGCTAAAGCCCAACCATTACAGTTTAGGTCTGCAATGCCTCTCCCCATAAAAAGCTCATGTGTGGGTAATGCAGTGATGTTCAGGGGGGAAAACAATTGAATCCCACGAGCTGTAACCTTACTTGTGGATTAATCCATTAGTGGATTAATAATTTTATGGATCTAATGGGTTACTGGGTGGTAACTGTAGGCAGGTGGGGTATAGCTGTAGGAAGAGGGTCACTGTAGGTATGGCCTTGAGGACTCTGTCTGCCCTGGGGTCTTCCTCTTTCTTTGCTTCCTGGCTTCCATCACCTGAGCAGCCTCCTCCTTCAAGTCCTAAGCTGTCTAACCATAGACTAAAGCTCTAAAACCATGGCCAAAATGAATCTTTCCTCTGCTAAGTTGTTCTTAGCACGTCTTTTGGTCACAGTAATGCAAAGCTAACTAAATACACCAACAGAAGCAAAACTAAACAAAGCAATCCGTTGATTGGCACAAAGGAATAAGTCCCAGAGTGTTACTGGTTTTGGGAACATCTACTCAGCTACAGTTGGAGAGAATGTCATAGGACATCCATTTACTTCCCTTCCTCAGGCGAGTCTACCCCTATAGAAGGCATAAAGCTTACTAGCCTCCTGAACTTGGCGAGCAGAAGAGAGCTGGCCAGCCCTGCTTGTGTAAGGAATTTCTTTCTTAGCTTTGGTAGGAACTTTCCTGAGAAGATTCCGATTGGCTCAGTTTAGGTCACATATCCATCTCAGAGTCTATGGCTGAGACCCAGGAGATGTGGCCTTCTGACTTCACGGGTAGAAAGGCAGGGATAGTGCCAGGTCTATGAGATGGGGTCTTCATCAGAAAAAGCCACTGGTACAACGAAAGGAGATGTTCCAGACAGGGAGAAACAAGAAAATCTGTTGGTGTTGGATTTGGACATATTTCCATTCATAATTTACCAACCTTGTTGATCTGGTCTCCAATAAAATGCCACAAAGAGTTGTTTCTTGGACATATTTCTCATTGATTTGATTTAAGATTTTAAGTACATCTTTCTGCATGTATCAAAAACACAACTTTTATCTTTCTAAATTGAATGATGGTGTTGAATTTCTCCATCCATTGATCATATTTATCCATCCATTTGAACAAATATATATTGTACAGCATATTTGGACTATCTTATCCTTCCTACACCCCTTTATAATCCTCTTTCTTCCTTTACCTCTGAATATTTACAATGCTTTCATCTGAATAAAATTTTAAGACCAACTAAAATTTTCAATGAATTAGAAAGATGGTGCTATACAGTTAAACCGCTGGGCATTTACTTCCTGGGAGTCACTGGAAACTAGGCACTGTGTCTTCCGATTTTATATGCCGTAAGAAGGAAGTTAGATCTGACTTTGTGATTTCCCTTTGGTGTTTATGCACTTTGGGCTCATTCATTCACTCAGCAAATATTTGCCAAGCACCTACTATATCCTGGGTGCTGTACTGGGAATCAAAGAAACAACCAACCTTAGTCCTTCTCTCCTGTCATTTGCAGTCTAGTAGAGAAGACAGACAGTTCACATAGTTACATAGATAACCACAATATATGTCGGGGGGCATAAAGAGGGCAGGATGGTAATAGTGGTGCTTATTAATGTCAGAGATACCATAAAAGAGAAAGACGCCTAGCCAGAGACCTCAGAAGAGGCCTCCCTTCTGCATAAATGCTTGCATTGTAATCCAAAGAGGCCTAAAGATATCCAAAGAGTCATTTATTGAGCTTAATTTTCTAGTCTCGATATGAGCAGGTGAGTTTTAGGTAATTCTTGCAAATTTTCATTCACATTGTAATAGATTCACTGAAAAAAATAGTCATGGAATGAAATGCATAAATAGGTAGTAAAAATATGTATTCCATGCTTCGCTGGCATTTCATAAGCCTTTTAAAAGAATATATATATGTATATATATATATATATATGTGTGTGTGTGTGTGTGTGTGTGTATATATATATATATATATATATATATATAGTGGCACACTATAAGCATTCAATATATATGTAGTAGCCTTTGATTTTGTAAACTCATAAAGACAAAACAATACTATGAAATTGATGTTTTAAATGACTTCATTATATCTTTCAATGAAGCACTTTATACTTATTTGAAAACTAGTCAAATATATACACAGATATTAGACATCTCTCTTTTCTAAAGGTAGCATGTGACTCACCTGAAGGCTGAAGAACTTGCTTGGACAAGTTCATCAGGTTGTGAACAAGAGGAGAGATATATGTTACACATTTGTTTCACTCCACAGTTGTTCCTTTTATGAATATGTCCCACTCCCTGTGATAATGATGTACCTGTCAATCAAAGTGTTCACTTCTACCAAATCAGGGATGAACACACAAAGCAGGCTGGCCAGAATGCCCCTGGGAGGTTGCCATGGATGCTGGAAGAAAAACATTGCTTTTTTATATTCCTTGGGACCAGCCAGCCTACGTGTCCTGGAAGACTGAGCTGCTAGGGTCATCTCCCACCAGGTAGAGGATAGACTCATTTGGGGAAAATGTCTGAGCTGGAAAGAAGCATTCAGTCCCCTGGATCCCATGTGAGCCGTGGATTGGGCTGAGTTGAAAGCCAGTTGGCTTCTAGACTTCCCAGGTGTGTGAGCTAATGACTTCATTCTCTTCCCAGCACTGTCCGCTTCCTTGGATTGGATTTCTGTCACTCACAACTGGAAGTCCACTGAATATGACTGCCATCTGTAGTCCCAGCATTTGCAAGTTTGTGCCTATAATCAGAGAGAACATTACTACACAAAGAACTCATTACTACTGAGAATTAGTTATTACAGAGAATAAGTTACTACAGAATCAATTATCACGCGAGAGCCAGTGATTACACAGAGTCCATTATTCCCTGATGGTAAATTCTAACACTATGCAGGGTCAGTTATTACACAGGAAGTCAATTATCACACAGGTCCCACAGGCACTAGTCACCAGCCAAAGAGTCTCTCTGTGATTACGTGAAGGTTTGATTATTACATGGTGTCATTTATTGCACACAATCAATTCCTACACAGTCGGTTGCTACATTGAAAGTCTGTTATTACTAGAGAGTGGGATATTGTAGTCAAGGATGACTAACCAGTTATCACTCCAAAAATTACTACTTGCTACCACCACACGTGGTCAGAACACATAGAAAACCCTGTTTATGTATCCAGATGGACCGCCTGGTCACATTTCCCCAATTCAAGATTCTAGCCATATCTGATACTCATTTCTGATTGTTAAGACTAAGAAAGATTCTATGGTGTCTGAAAAAAAACCAGGAATAAGTTTTAGAGGCTATTTCAAATAACTAAGATGTCTACCAGAAGTTCTCATGGTGTTTTATTCACTGAAGGAAAAATAAAAGCAGAACTGCATGGGTGCACAGCGTGTCCTTAACTACACGGAACAGAGATTTGTGAATAAGTCAGTTCATTTCATACACACACATGTATACATGGGTATAAACACACAAGCCTATAAACACACAAGCACGCACACAAAATCTAGAAAGATATCTTTGTGATGTATACAGATCTAACTGTAGGTTAAACAATGTACAAAGAATTCATGAAGAGTACCCCGTTATGCAGCAGCATGGCTGGTCTTCCCAACTCTATACAGAGGTCACCAAATAGGACATCTAGCAATGGCGGAGACATGCTCTAGCCTTCGCCAACCATGACATAATGGTGTTCTTCTTTGATTACTTTAAATTAAGTTGGACTCATGATGTGATGCTCCCATACTGAAAAACTGAGCAGGAGAGCCTGTGTGCCCTGGTTCAGATCTCAGCATGACCACTTATCGTCTTCTCTTCATTACAAATTGATTAATTGCTCTGTGGCTCGCTTTCCTTGGGTACAAAATAGGGTTCTCAATCGTATCTACTTCATATACCACACCTCTCACCTACAGAGAGCAATTGTAGGTTTCTGTGTTTGATGAAAACCAGATAGCTCTAGCTTTCTAGGGTTACACAGCAAGTAACCACACACTTGATTAAAATAAGAGATATTCATTATCAATTATCTGGAAGGTAGAAGGCGGAAATGAAGGTTGACACCTTTTGGAAGCCTGAAGACAGAACCTGCTCCATGACTTCCTCCTGGCTTCTGGTGGCTGCTGGTGATGTATGCTATTCCTTGGCTTGCAGACACAAAGCCCTAGTCTCTGCCTGCACCTTCACATCTCTGTGTGTCTCTGTCTTAAATTTCTGTTCTATTTCATAATGTGTCTATAGACTCTGAACCTGAACATTGGTCTGTACTGTTCTGAGTCTCAAATCTTTCTTTGTAAAGATTCTTGCCATTGGATTTGCTGCTCATCCTGGAGTTTCTTAATTGGATTGCACCTGCAAAGACTCCTTCTCCAAATAAAGTCACATTTAAAAGTTCCAGGAATGAGGAGTTTGTTTAGCGCTTCTTTTTCAGTTTTTACTGTTAGATCCACTAACTGGATGATTTTTATTTTATTTTCTATTTTAACAAATTTTTATAGAGAGAAATATATGTATTTTTTGGTGGTACTGGAGTTCCTGAAAACCCTTCTACCTGCGGGATACACTCCCAGACACCTATTTTTTTATATTTTTATTTGGAAACAGGGTGTCTTAAGTCAGCAAGGCTGGCTTCGAACCTGCACAATCCTCCTGTCTCTGCCTCCCAAGCACGGGGATTACAAGCGTGTGCCACCACGCCCGGCAAGAAATAATTTTAATTGTGCCTATTCCTGGGAGGCTAAGACAGGAGGATCACAGTCTACTCTATAATAGCATACAACATATCATATATTAGCTCTGCCCATTTCTCTCATAATACTACTTCCCACTTTGAAGGGCCCTGAAGGACCCATGTTTCTGCTTGTGGCAAGATATGTAAATCTATAGTAATTATTACTTTGATAAAAGTGCGCATTATAAGTCTTAATACAATTGCAAGCTCTGAGACAGAGGACTCATTTTAAGCAGCAGATGACATTAACCTGTGTTCCCATGAGGACATTAGGATTTTCAAAATACAGCACTTTCTCCTTGTATGGCATGCATACAAATGGGACTCAATTTATTGCGAATGATATTCCTGAGCACAACGCTCGTGACATAATTAAGAAATGTCTTCAGCCCATTACTAATTTAACACTGTTCAAGGTTCTTATCAAAAAGCTGTGTGTCTCCCCACAATGTCACCATCAGATTTAGACATTGTAAACACCAATATATTTTGTTCACAGTAGATTCGTGCAACTTCAATTATGCAATAAGTATTTATTTGGAATTCGTTCTCCCCCCATTTGATAGCCATCATTAATTCATGTGAAACTGATTAAGCTTCTTGTAAAGCTCTAGCAAACACCTTAGAAGACAAACTCAATTTGTAAGGACGAAGCTGTTATCATGATTGTTTCAAATGTAAGAAATATGGCCTCTGGTGCCTATTAAAATGGCAAGGGAGAGTTGATTTTGTGGCACCATCTTTTGTTGTCGTTTCTGTGGTTGTTTTTGCTTTTATTGTTGTTCTTACCATCCTTCTCTTCTACTGGAACTCCCAGTCTCGAGCACCCAATTGGCCCCTTTACCATCTCTCCATGACATTCTTCACCTTTCTTTCTTTTTCTCAAAGAGAGCCACCATTCATTCAATTTATTGTCCAAATCTAGAGATTTCTCAGATCCTTCATCTCTGACCCCCCCAAAAAAATTATCAATCTATTGGCTCTACTTTTGACATGGAACTAAAATTTTCTTATGTTTCATGAGAAAAAAACAACTTGTTGATAACTGCCCAATTCTTTCTTTTTAATAGGTCTGGGAATGTAAGCCAGAGGTATAAAACCCCTGGGTTCCACCCCCAGTACCACAAAAAAACACAACTTTTATTCTATTCGATTCTTTTAAACAACGTGGTCATTTAAAAAAATAACCAGCATTAGTATAGCTAAAGCATGGGATCACTTGTTATTTGGAGATATATTTTTAAATTTCGTATTTGTGCATTATAGTCATACATCTTAATGGGATAAAAGATGGTGGAGACAGGTGCACACATCACCCAACTAGCCCATACCCAATTCCCGCCCCATTCCCTCCCTATCCCTCCTTCCCATGTTTGGGTTAGTGTTTCTCCCGCTGTCTTTTCAATCTCACCTAAAATTTGCCAGGGGGAAGGGTGAACATTACTATTGGCAGAGATCTGGCAGCCTGTACCACTGCAGGGTAAAATATCACAGATATGGGAAGAGATGTTATTTTAGATGGAACAGTTCGAGAAGACCATTCTGAGGAGCTGACATCGGGGTCCAGAAGCAAATGAAATACAAGAATGGCTGTACTTAAACATATAGAAGTCAACCACTAAGCCAAGCATGAGAAGGAGGGATGGGGAGGGAATGGGGTGGGGATTGGGTAGGGGCTAAATGGGTGATGTGTGCATGTATGTACACACAAGTTTTTTTACCCCATTATGATGTATGAATACAATGTACCAATAAAAATGTTTTAAAAAGAATGGTAACTTGCCCTGAAAGGGGGCATTTCAGGTGGAGGGCTTTACACTAGAAATCATTAGAAGCTGGGATCTAGAATTAAAATGTTCAGGAAGCTATATAATAATACTCTTTAAGTAATGACGAGGTTTGACAAAAGTAGGTTTAATGGTCTACGGTATTCACGGGAAAAAAAAAGTTTCTTCTCTCTTAAAGATGCCACCACTTTCTGAAATGAGCCACTGTCAGGCCTAGAGTGAATGGGTTTCAAAGGAGAAACAGGTTGACACATCATCAAAGTGAGTGGCTGGAACTTGCATCCCAGGACAGGGTGGTGAGAGACAGCCAGCCCCAGGTGCTCAGCTGCTATCTCCCCAACCCCTTGGACTCAGCCCATTTGAAGATCGCTGGCTGGCAGGCTCTCTTATCATGGAGCACAGACCATGGCAGCTGCCAGATCTCCCAGTTCCTCTGAAGTGTGGTCCAAAGCCCACTCTCCCCAGGACCACAAAGCTCCTTCTAGTAGACATCATCTTGAGCTGTTGTCCTGACAAGCCGACCTGTCGCTCAACTCCTGCCTCCCCACACACAGCTCACACCTTGGAAACTCCCGTTTGATCCACTCTGGTGTCGCTTCCATGGGGTACTCTGTTCTGATGGAAGAGATGCTATCACTCCCTCCTGATACAGTCTCAGGGCTCCAAAGAGCCAGCCAGTGTATAGTTGTGGGAGATAATGTGGCAAGCACATCTATTTTGGTTATTACCTCCACAAAGCCCATTATGCTGTGTAGCTAAAGGATAAGTGCTTAAATCACAACTCTCCTGTAAATACAATATAAACATGTCAACAATCTGATTTAACCCTTTAATTGATGCAGGGATTTGTAAGACATTATGAATGATTCAGTGGAGAATCCAAAGGGTGTGGACATATTTTCTCTCTCATTCTGTCTGTCTGTCTGTCTGTCTGTCTGTCTGTCTGTCTCTCTCTCTCTCTCTCTCTCTCTCACACACACACACACACACACACACACACACACACACACAGTGTATGTTTCAGAAATGTTGAAAATAACTACAAATAGAAGCAAAAATGGTCAATATCCCAATATCTACCGGGCAAGAATCAGTTACCTTTTATAGGATATAATTTGTATTTCTATAAACAAGAATCATTTACATTATTATTATCTACTGTTTATGGAGCTATAAAACAGCTCAGCAACAGGGAGAGACTAAGATAATGCAGAAGAGACTGGCACACAGGAGCCCCCTGATCTTTTCAATTGATGTCGACATAATCCCCCAATTTTCTCATTGTTATCTGCCAACTGTTTTACAGAGTGTTTAACAATGTAGTAGCTGTCTAGTGAATATTTATTAAATGAAGGACAGTTTTACCAGTAAATTTATTGAAAGAAAATATATTTTGTGTCCTGTGGGTGGTTCCCAGTTTTAACCAATGAATGTTTCTTTGGGGTCATATCTGCTCACATCTAATAGAGAGATGGAAAATTCCACCAGGATCTAGGGAGAAAACTCATCTTCAGAGTCCTATTAGGCTCAATAATAAGTTCTCATTTTTTCTAAGAGAGTACACATGCAAGCACACACACACACACACACACACACACACACACACACACACACACCCCACATTGGTACTGGGGTTTGAACCAAGGAGGCATTCTAGCCCTAAGCTATATCCCTCACTTTTTGCTTTGAAAAAGGGTCTCACTACATTGCTAAGATTGACCTTGAACCTGGGATCCTCCTGGCTCAGCCTCCCAAATACTGGGATTACAGGAGTGCATCGCCACATGCAACGACTTTTTTTAAGCTGCTAAATTGTGGCATTTGTTACAGCAGCTATGGAAAGCTAATATATCACTGGAACACCAACTTGAGCAACTGAGATGCTGAACTAGGATAGCACTGTATCAATCAATATTCTTTTGTTTATACATGATAGAAAGCCTCTTGAAACCCACTTAATAATAAGGAGAATATATTGGCTGGTACAGCAGGTGCTACTGGGTAGAAAGAAGGCAAAAGAAATTCCTAGAAGACTGCCACCAATGTTCCTGACAAAGAGTTCACCATACCCTATTTCTTTTACTTAGTCTGAAAAGATGGGCCCTGATTCTGACCTCCAAAAACACATGAAAATAAGTCAAGAAAAAAACCTTTAATTGTTGATATCAAGACACACATCTTCTGAATGATTAACTATTTTTGTTGTTTCTCTTTGCCTTGACATTGGTTCAAATAGCCCACTAGCCTGACCAAGAGGTTGATTAATCAAACCTCCAGAAGTTGATCATCTTGAAAGAATTTATCTGAGTCCATTTCAATGCTCTTTTATTTGTTTTTGCAGCTAAAAGTCCACCAAGATGCAGCTCTTTCTGGTTGATTCTCCCTTCCACTAAGTGTTCAGTCACTATTATTTTGTTGCAATCTATTTACAATAAACAGGTGATTTTTTTCTCCATGATGCCAGGAGCCTTGAGCTCTGTTTGCTTATTACTTCTCTGTGCATCTGAACACATCCTTGGGATTCAGCTGCCAATGTAAGGGATTAAGGGGCTAAGTGAGTCTGGCTGGAGTGAGAGTCTTCCATATGTGCACCCAGCTCTGGCAGGCAATTTTTAGTTACACACACACACACACACACACACACACACACACACCGCCTTTGCTGGTGACAAAACAATTATATTTTCCAAGGTTTATTCAACTTGTTTTGTGCCATCTTGGAAAAGAGAAAAATATGTACAGGTTCAACATGCAATTTTCACATATATACAACATATTTCCATCAGTAAATCTACTGTTCTTTGGTTACTCCCCAAAATCATACATACATACATACATACATACATACATACATATATACATACTTATCAATTCTATCTACCTGCCATCAATCTATCATCCATTTGTAAGTCTATACTTCATTTATGCATCTATTTATCTGTCTATTTATTCTTCCATCATTCCACAAGCTAGCCCACTCTCAACAGCAACAGAAATGGAATCAGCATGATTACCTGGAAACCATTTATGTCCAAAATGTTTTAGTTCTAACCTGGGCACCATGCAGCAGCTCTTCTTACCTGGTTATTTGCTATTGCAGGGAGTTGTTATATTTTGGAATTCAAGATATGGTGGACGGGGGTAGGTGAGAGCATCTTAGTTGAAGGGAAAAAAAAATGAACCTATTAATAAAGACTGCCTCCTCCCTTCCTCCAGCTCTGATGGCTCCCAACAAAAGAAGACTAGAAACTCAGAGTCTCTGGTACATATTTGTTGAAGCCATACTTTGTGACCAATGTTTATATTCCATCTCATTCCATCTCACACAATAATAAAAACAGTGCTCATAATAGGGGTGTTCCTGTGGATTTACCAGTACCATGCACTGTGCGTGTCTTAGCTCATTAGATCCCACGTATTTTTATTCATACTCTACAGTGGAGGGGTCCTGGTTCTGAAGAACTAAGGAACTGAGCCAGCTGTGATTGAGCTTCTGAGTATCAGCACTGTTGACATTTGGGGCTCATTCTTTGCTGTGAGTGGTTTCCCTGTGCACTCTAAGATGTTAGCAGCACCCCTGTGCTCTAGCAGCTAGATTCCATAGCATTCCTCTTCCCCAAGTGCTATGGTCAAAAATTTCTCCAGATATTTACAGCAACTCCCTGGAGGACACGATTGCCCCAATTGAGATCCTCTTGTATTTTAGCATAAATAATGGCGGAATACAAATTTGAACTCATTGAATTCTAGTGCCCACATTCTATATAAACCATGGTCTTGATTACTCATTTTGGATCTTCATATATTTAAAATATCTCTTTCTGAAATCTATATCCAGAGAAAATGGTATCTTCTCTACTTCTAATGAGCCATCTCCATAAACTTTCTTCTCTATTTCTTTGGTTTCATTTTTTGCGGGGAGGTGTGCTGGAGATTAAGCTCAGGATTTCAAATACACCATGTTTGCAGCCTACCACTGAGCCACACCCCAATTATTGCTGTCATTTTTAATTATTATTATTTTGTTGGGTACTGGAAATTGAACCCAGGGGTACTATATCTCTGAGCTATGATCCCAGATCCCCATTTTTATAGTTCTGAAACAAGTTCTCATTAAGTTGATGAGAATCTTGTTAAATTTCTGAGATTGTTCTCAAACCTGCAATCCTACTGTATCAGTCTCCCAACTACATTGTAAATTCTTTCTAAGCCAGGTGTGGTGGCACGCACTTTTAATACCAGTACTTCAGGGGCTGATACAGGAGGATCTCAAGTTCAAAGCCAGCCTCAGGGATTTAGTGAAGCTGTCAGTAACTTCGTGAGATCTTGTTTCTAAATAATAAAATAAAAAGGGATGAGGGTACTGCTCGAAGGTAGAATCCCCCTGAGTTCAGTTCTCAGTACCACAAAAAAGTAAGTTCATTTAAAATAGTTTTTTATTGGTGCAATGTAATTATATATAATAATGAGATCCAAAGTGATGCAAACATATGTGTATGCATGACTTGGTATATTTCCCTCTGTATACATTTTTAACTCTTATAATCAGACTTTTCTCCTCTCATGAAATGCCATTCCTCATCCCTGTCACATGGCCTGATATTCCTCTCTTCTTCTGCCTCTTTCTCTGATCATGCCCACTTCATAGTCCCAAAGATTGGAATGGCAGCAAGCTGCCGGATCCAGGAGCGTGGTGGTCATCCTGGAGTCTGTCCAGGCCTTTACCCTTTTGCCCACATGTTCTGTGGCTCTGTCTTCTGGGCTCCATCATAGTCTTGCCATTATTATGCAATGTGTACTCAGGTCATGCAAATTCCATGGATCTTTCAATAGTTGACTTTAATAGAAAATTGTATTGCTCTGTTGATAATTGGGTAAAGTTAATTTTCACTGGGGATCCTTTTTTCTTTGTCTTTTTTTTTCTTACTTCTAGGACTTAAAGACACATTTGACAATCCACAGATTGAGTATGGACACCTTAAATCTTAGTGGGGGTGCAGTGTGTTGATTCCCAAGGTTAATGTGTCAATCACTAGAAGCTTTGAGAATCCTCTGCTTCTGCTCCACATGGGCAAGGCAGAGAACGGAGATCAGACTGACAAGACAACGGATTGTTCTATCAGAATGGCAAACTCTGACTACGACTCCTATTTCAAAATTTAATTCCTCCGCGTGTCAGTGGTGTAAGAGTGATGGTGGTTGTGTGGCCACAATAACTGAGGATCACACTTGAATCTGTGGAGTTGTAAAATAGATGGAAAAGTGCTAAGCCACTTTATTTCAAGACCATTCATATGAAAGTTGCAGAAATGTTGGGAAAGTCCAAGATCTCTTTCATTTTCTTTCTTTTATTCTCTAATTGCCAAAAAAAGGGAAAAATTTCTCTGCTTCACTATCTTTCATGATTAGCTAAAAATCACCGCTTCACCTACCTGTTAGAGGCAAATATTTAGATTTAATTAATGAAAATCTATTAAATCTTGAAACCCATATTCAATGTATTCATATAAAAGCCTTTGATTACACATATGGCAGGAACCCAATGTAAATTAAGATCTGTCAAAACAGGAAATTGAAAAGCTCAAATACCGATAATTCCCAGGGGTGGTTTTTGAGATTTAGGCACAGCTGGATAAAGGAATTTGAACTGTACAAATGTTCTGTGTCTCCATTTATACACTGGATTGTCTCTTCTCTAAAGAAATGGCAAGATGATCATTGAGCACTCTAGATTTAGTAGAAGTCTAGATTTTTGTTTCAGAGAAAAAACTAGCATCTAGAAAAAAAGGTTTTAGAAAAGCTTCTGTTTTTTTTTTTTTTTTTTTTTCTGTTTTTTTTTTTTTTTTTTTTTTTTTTTTCAAAATGGCGACTGAGGGACACAGCACCTCTCAGTAGCTGAAGTAAATAAAGTTTAAATACTGAGAAAGCAGTGTCTAAATCAACAAAACAAATACATACCAGGAACCAAAACACATCCTGTACCTCGGCGGAACCCTGAACTTGAACAAGAAGAACAAAGATCGGACACGGGACCTGCTGCAGATACAATCTGACCGCGGACCAGAACGCTGAGCCGCGGGCTGCTTTGGCAGCTGTCCAAGGAGCTGCCTGCCCGATATTTCCACGGCAAGATAATCCGGGAATAAAAACGGACTTAGGACCGCATCCTAAGCAGCGAGCAGCACCCTCCAGAACTCTGTCTGCCCACCAGCGACCGGATCACATCGGCACAGAGACTCACACGGATTCCTGCACCAAGACAGGTACCTGAGGGCGCCCTAGTAACTGGGGTCCTAGCGTGTGCGGAGTCGCAGTCTCAAACCCCCACCACGGGCTCAAGCCTCAGAGCACTCTCCTCGCGCTTCCTGCCTGTCCCCTACTAGTAATCAGCGCCTGTACACTGCCCTCCTAAATTGGAGCCTGCTTCTGTGGCTAACCCCTGCCACCTTGCCAGAGCCTACCCCCCAGGCTGCAAAAGCACTGGGAGACCCGGAAATCTCCTTGGGGCACCCCCAGCCTCTACGTCCCGCGGGACGCAGAGACCATTGCTGGACACCGCACACTGGACCCTTGAGCACCTACCCTGCACCCCTGGCCCACCGCGGGGTATTCCCAACCTCCTGGTAGCCAGATGCTTAGTTCTAAGTGAGAACACAGCTCAATACACCTTGGAAGAACAAACCAGCAGCAATAGACAGCTGCACCCACTCTCACTAGGGTCCAGTATTAACAGGGCATCCAGCCTGCACTCTTGGAATAGGCAGAGCTCTGGCAGTAAGTGTGGCCACCCAGGAACCAGCATTCATTTGCCCAGGGCACATCTTGGGACCACACCTGGCTAGCCCAGCTGGAATTTCCAGAGACACAAGAAAATCCATCGGGCCACAAAATCTGCTCAGGACCTCAGGGGGAAGTGCCAATTACACTTTAGTCACTCTCCACCCCTGCTGTAGGGAAGCACAGGCTGGAGGCGAGGGTGGTGAGTGCAGATGTGCTGACCACAGGTTAGAATTTCGCAGAATCTGTGAACTGTACAGAATCAAATAACAGTGAAACCAGACACCCGGACACATAAACCTAAAGCAGCTAAAGGAGAAAAAGGTGTCCAAACACCCAGAGTGACTTAAGAAGATAAAAATAGAGTACAAAGAAAACTAAGAGACATTGGACGGTATCCTGAAAGCTACCAAGCAATCAGATACACACATATTATATGGACCTGACCCCATATGCGTAAATAAGTAGGACTGTTTGTTTTACTTTTAATGTGGATGTTATGTTTTCTTTTGCTTTTAAAGTGCTTTTGTTTTAGTATGGTTATTGCTGTTTTCTTTTTTTTTCGTTTTCTTTCTTCTTTTAATCCAAACTTCTCTTACTTTAACTTGTTGTTTTATATATATATATACATTGGATAGTTTGCCTTATTTCTTTATTTCACACGGCTGCTAGTTCCTTTTATTTTATTCCTCTTCCTTTTTCCTCTTTCTTCCCTTTTCCTTCCTTTTCTTTCATTCTCCTCCTTTGATTGGTTTACCTTCCTTTTTCTTGGATTACATAATAGTCTTGGTATCTTGAGCGGATTCTTTTTTTTTTTTTTTTTTTTTATGTCTGCCTGCTCCTACCAGCATCCCTATTTACAAACCTTCCCACACTAACCTACATACATTTCTCCCCCAAAACTTTTCCCCATAATATACCTCATGGTTTAAAACTCAAAGTATTTTTTATATCCATAACTACTCTACTAACAACAAGAGTCCTAGTAGTTAACTCTCTCTCATTCATAGCAAGTTATTACTTTATCATACTTAAAGTCCTTCTCAACCTAACATATCCTCCACCTAATCTGACTCCTTTACCCATCACCCCAGCTCCTCCCACATCACCCACTTTCAACACTGGAAAGGCTCTGCTGACTGGCCGATACTCCTAAACTCCTAATATTAAGATTTGACTAAACACATTACTCACGAACGATGGGTAGAAATCAGAAAAACAGGACAGAGAACACTATAAATATGAGAACCAGGAGTTATGAAGAGACAGCAGAAATCACGAATACTGACCTACTAGAAATGCAAGAAGGGGAGTTCAGAATCTTGTTGTTCAATATGATGAAAGGTTTTAAAACAAGTATAGAGGAGGTTAAAGGTGAAATAGAAACACTAAAAAAGAATCAGAAAGAGGTCTGGAATGAAATGAAAGAGGCAATAAGTGAAATGAAGACAGCAATAGAAAGAAACTCTGGAAGATTAGATGAAATGGAAAACAGAATATCAATATTAGAAGACAGTACATCCCAAACCGAAAACACAGTCAGCGATATACAGAAATCTTTACAGCAACAAAACCTAAACATCCAGCAATTATGGGATAATATGAAGCGCCCTAATTTACGGATAATAGGCATTGAGGAAGGGATAGAGGTACAGACCAAGGGCATATGTAATATCTTCAAGGAAATAATCTCAGAGAATTTTCCAAATATGGAAAGAGACTTGAATCTTCAAGTACAGGAGGCATACAGAACTCCACTGAGACAGGACCAAAGAAAAACCACTCCACGCCACATAATAACCAAATTGACCAGCATAGAGGCCAAGGAAGGAATCTTAAAAGCAGTAAGAACAAAAGGACAGGTGACATATAGAGGCAAAACAATAAGAATCACCCCAGACTATACAACCCAGGTCAGGAATGCTAGGAGAGACTGGTATGACGTGATTCAGACCCTGGAAGAACATAACTTCCAGCCCAAATTAATCTACCCAGCAAAACTACTATTCAAGATCAATGGGGAAGTCAAAGTCTTTCAGGATAAACAGAATCTCAAAAAATTCATGAATTCAAAGCCAACACTAGAGAAAATTCTTAAAGAAATAAATCATAAGGAAGAAAAAAGAAGCAGACTCCAGAATCAGAGAAGCGAGGAAGTTAATAAGTGGGCCATTTAAGTAAAGAAGAAAGATCACAACACCCAAGAGTAGACAGAACACAAAATGGCAGAAAACAAAAAGCATATTTCAATAATATCACTTAATGTCAAAGGACTTAACTCACCAATCAAAAGACATAGACTGGCAATGTGGATTAGGAAACATAATCCAAACATATGCTGTCTGCAAGAAACTCACCTCACAGCCAAAGACATTCACAGGTTGAAGGTGAAAGGATGGAAAAAGATATACCATGCCACCAGTGACCGAAAAAGAGCAGGGGTAGCAACCCTGATATCCAACAAAACAGACTTTAAAATAAAACACATCAAAAGAGACAAATCAGGGCACTTCCTTTTATTAAAAGGAACAATACACCAAGAAGATATAATGATAGTAAATATTTATGCCCCAAATGTGGGTGCAACCACATTCGTAAAACAAACCCTTCTGGACATAAGATCCCAAGTAGACCCAAATACAATAATTCTGGGAGACTTTAATACGCCTCTCACACCACTGGATCGATCTTCGAGGCAAAAGATGAGTAAAGATGCTCTAGAACTAAAGGAAACCATAAACCAAATGGACCTAATAGACGTTTTCAGAGTATTTCAACCAGGAACTACAGAATACACTTTCTTCTCAGCAGCCCATGGAACCTTCTCCAAAATAGATCACATCCTGGGACACAAAGAAAATACCAGCAAATTCAAAAAATGTAATATAATCCCATGCATCTTTTCAGACCACAATGGAATAAAAGTAGAAATCAACAACAGGAAACTCGAAAGAAAGTATTCAAATTCATGGAGAATGAATGATACACTACTAAATGACGAATGGGTAAGAGCAGAAATTAGGGAAGAAATAAAGAAATTTATGGAAACAAACGAAAACAGAGACACAACCCACCAAAACCTATGGGACACCATGAAGGCAGTACTAAGAGGAAAGTTTATCGCATTGAGTGCCCACATAAAAAGGATGGAGAACCACCAAGTAAAGAACCTAATGAAACAACTCAAGGATCTAGAAATTCTGCAACAATCCATTCCCAAAGCCAGCAGAAGACGAGAAATCATCAAAATTAGAGCAGAAATAAATGAAATAGAGAACAAAAAAACAATTCAAAGAATCAATAAAACAAAAAGTTGGTTCTTTGAAAAGATTAATAGAATTGATAAACCCCTGGCCAACCTAACCAAAAGAAAAAGAGAATCAACTCAAATTACCAAAATTAGAAATGAAAAAGGAGATATCACCACTGATAGTGAAGAAATTCAAAACATTATCAGAAACTACTTTAAAAATTTATACTCCAATAGATTTGAAAACCTGGATGAAATTGACAGATTTCTAAACACAGTTAACCTTCCTACACTCAACCAAGAGGACATAGCAAGCCTAAACCAACCAATAACAACCAAAGAAATAGAAACGGCAATAAAAATTCTTCCACCAAAGAAAAGCCCAGGCCCAGATGGGTTCCCAGCTGAATTCTACAAAACCTTCAGTGAACAACTAATACCAATACTTCATAACACGTTCCGGGAAATTGAAAGAGATGGAACTCTTCCAAATTCCTTCTATGAGGCCAGTATCACATTAATCCCCAAACCAAATAAAGATACCTCAAGAAAGGAAAACTACAGACCAATATCCTTAATGAACATAGATGCAAAAATTCTAAACAAAATACTAGCTATACGCATTCAAAACTATATCAAGAGAATAATTCATCACGACCAAGTCGGTTTCATCCCAGAAAAACAAGGCTGGTTCAACATACGCAAATCAATACATGTTATTCACCACATAAATAGAACCAAGAACAAAAACCACATCATCATAGCAATAGATGCTGAAAAAGCATTCGACAAAATCCAACACCCATTTATGTTAAAAACACTGCAAAAAATTGGGATAGAAGGAAAGTACTTCAACATCATCAAGGCAATATACTGCAAACCCAAAGCCAACATTATATTGAATGGGGAAAAACTGCAAGAATTTCCGCTACAGTCAGGAACAAGACAAGGATGCCCACTTTCACCTCTCCTTTTCAATATAGTCCTTGAGACTCTTGCTGCAGCAATCAGACAAGAGAAGGAAATCAAAGGAATCCACATAGGAAGAGAGGAAGTGAAATTATCCTTATTCGCAGATGACATGATCCTTTACCTGGAAGACCCAAAGAACTCAACCAAAAGACTTCTGGAGCTGATCGACAAATTCGGCAAAGTCGCAGGTTACAAAATCAACCTAAAGAAATCAGTGGCCTTTCTTTATGCCAACAACGAATCCACAATGAAGGAAACAAAAACAACAATTCCATTCACTATAACCTCAAAACCAATAAAATACCTAGGAATAAACCTAACCCAAGATGTAAAAGACCTCTACAACAAAAACTATAAAACATTAAAAAAAGAAATAGAAGAAGACCTTGGAAGATGGAAAGATCTCCCGTGCTCATGGATAGGCAGAATAAATATCATCAAAATGGCCATTCTGCCAAAACTGATCTATAGGTTCAATGCAATTCCCATTAAAATACCAGTGACATTCTTCAGAGACCTAGAAAAATCAATCATGAACTTCATATGGAGAAAGAAAAGACCTAGAATAGCCAAAGCAATTCTCAATAACAAGAAACACGCAGGAGGCATTACAATCCCAGACTTCAAACTATACTATAGAGCAATAGTAGTAAAAACAGCATGGTACTGGCACAAAAACAGATATACTGACCAGTGGATTAGAATAGAAGATACAGAAACAAACCCACACATCTTTAGTCAATTAATCTTTGACAAAGGGGCCAAACACATACGCTGGAGAAAAGACAGCCTTTTCAACAAGTGGTGCTGGGAGAACTGGCTAGCCATTTGTAAAAAGATGAAGCTAAACCCCTATATCTCACCTAACACAGGAATCAACTCAAGATGGATCAAAGACTTAGAAATTAGACCTGAGACGGTGAAGTTAGTAGAGGAGAACATAGGTTCAACACTACAACATATTGGCACAGGCAGTAACTTTCTCAACAAAACCTCCAAAGCTCAGGAAATTAAAGCAAGAATAAACAAGTGGGATAACATTAAACTAAAAAGTTTCTTCTCATCAAAGGAAACTATCAATAACCTAAAGAGGAAGCCTACAGAATGGGAAAGGATCTTTACCAGCCACCATTCTGATAGGGGGCTAATATCCAGAGTATACAAAGAGCTCAAAAGGCTCTACACCAACAAAACAAACAACCCAATCAAGAAATGGGCAAATGAACTAAATAGACACTTCACAAAAGAAGAGATACAAAGGGCTAATAGATACATGAAAAGATGTTCTTCATCACTGGCCATCAGGGAGATGCAAATCAAAACTACACTGAGATTCCATCTAACCCCAGTGAGAGTAGCAAGCATAAAGAAATCAAACAACAACAAATGCTGGCGAGGATGTGGGGAAAGAGGAACTCTTTTACACTGTTGGTGGGAGTGCAAACTAGTTCAGCCACTATGGAGATCTGTGTGGAGATTCCTAAGAAAGGTGGGAATAGATCCACCATATGATCCAGCTATACCACTCCTGGGTATCTTTCCAAAAGGGTTGAATTCAGAGAAATACAGCAACATATGCATACCTATGTTCATAGCAGCACAATTTGTAATAGCCAAAATATGGATCCAACCCAGATCACCATCAACAGATGAATGGATAGCAAAACTGTGGGAAATACACACAATGGAATTCTATTCAGCCATAAAGAAGAACAAAATTTTATCATTTGCAAGAAGATGGAAAGCCCTGGAAAGCATCATGTTAAGTGAGATCAGCCAAGCACAGAAGGAGAAGATACACATGTTTCCTCTAATATGCCCAAACTAGAAAACACAAAGGATACCAGTAGGACCCCAGATATTAGAGGGGAAATACTAGCTAAGTTTTAATGGAAAGATAGGAGAGGAGAAAGGCCGATCTTGATTAAGGAGCATCTTCACCTGAACATGTGTAAAATTATGAATAAGACATGGTTAACCTGGCCAACCATTGGTGGGGGGGGGGGAGAAAATGGGGGCGGGGGGAGAGGGCACCAAATATAGTGTAAATGTATACTATTTATGTTCAATAAAAAATTGTTAAAAAAAAAAAAAAAAAAAAAAAAAAAAAAAAAAAAAAGAAAAAAAAAAAAAAAAAAAAAAAAAAAAAAAAAAAAAAAAAAAAAAAAAAAAAAAATATATCTTGAGAGCCGGGTGTGGTGGCACATGATTATAATCCCAGTGCTTGGGAGGCTGAGACAGGAGGGTCACGCGGGTTCAAAGCCAGCCTCGGCTAATTAGTGAGGTTCTCAGCAGCTTAGTGAGACCCTGTTTCCAAATAAAGTATAAAATAGGTCTGGGAGGATAGCCCAACGTAGAAAAAGCCCCTGGGTTACACTGGGGGTGGAAATATATATATATATATATATATATATATATATATATATATATATACACACACACACACACACACACACACATATATATATATACACACATATATATATATTTAATACATATATATTTAACACATATATATTTAACACATATATATTTAATACATATATATACATATATATTTAACACATACACACACACACACACACATATATATATATATATATATATATATATACTCTTTTATACTCTTGTTAGTTTACATATTGTAGTTAAAATACAACTTTCACGATTTATATTTCCAAGAAAGTTTTTCTCTGTTTGAGGTTTTCTTTCCTTCCTTCCTTTTTTCTTCTTTCTTTCTTTCTTTCTTTCTTTCTTTCTTTCTTTCGGTACTGGGAATGGAACTCAGGGGCTTTTTTTTTTTAACTCCAATCTATACCCCCAGCCTTATTTTTTATTCTTTTTTTTTTTTTTTTTTTTTGGTGGTACTAGGGTTCCTGGAAGCCCTTCTACCTCAGGGCTACACTCCCAGACCTATTTTTATATTTTTATTTGGAAACAGGGTCTCTTAAGCCAGCGTGGCTGGCTTCGAACCCGGGCGATCCTCCTGTCTCCGCCTCCCAAACACAGGGATTACAAGTGTGCGCCACCACGCCCGGCTTATTCTTTATTTTGAAACAGGATCTTACTGAGTTGCAGAGGGCCTCACTAACTAGCTGAGGCTGTCTGTGAACCCAGATCCTCCTATGTTACCCTCCCGAATGCTGGGATTACAAGCGTGTGCCACCATGCCCGGCTCGTATAGGATCCATTTTTAAAGTTGATCAAGTTTGGGCAAATATTAACTGCAAAACTGTAGTTTGAGGTAGACTATGAGTAATTTCATTATGTGTTGGAATGTCACTTAAAAAATGTTATTGGAAACATTTCCATGTCATTTAGGGAAATATACCAGACATGATAAATATAATGCTTTGTGTTTATGTTTTAGAGACTTATTTTGCAATGCTCTTAAGTTTTCTTGATGTGATCAAGCCTTTATGTAGGAGAGCTGACTTCTTGTTTTACTTAATGTGTTTTCATTAGTTTGTTTTACAAAATTAAATTTACTAATATTATTGCTCTTGAATAGAGTTTGACAGCTTAGTAAGGAAATAAAATATTTCCACGTGAAAGACTGAAGAGCTGTGATTTATCATTCCACCTTATTTATTTATTTGTTATCTAATGCATGGAATCCAATACAATCATGCTTCATCACGCTCACTTAAAAGTAGGCTTTCCCAAGTCACAGGAGATTTATGGGATGCGATGAACTAGAAGCCAAGATCTCAGCCAAGATTTCCCTTTGGTGGTTGTCGGAAGGGAGGCCATGACAGGGAAATACAATGGTGCCCGTATGCCATCCTAAAGTAAAAGTTTGGCTGCTGGAATCGAAGGCAGTGGGTTCTATGTGGTCCTTTTCGAATCCTATGAGTACCGATGTCAGAGGATCTGAACGGAGCCCTAAGACTTCCTGAAACGTCCCAGCATGACCGTTGGATATTCAGGACCAGATTGGAAATTTCCAATGCTTGGATTTATATGCCTAATGAAACATTAAGAATTTGTTGAAGCCGGGCGTGGTGGTGCACGCTTGTAATCCCTGCGCTTGGGAGGCGGAGACAGGAGGATCGCGCAGGTTCTTAGCCTCGCCGGCTTAAGAGACCCTGTTTCCAAATAAATAAAACATATAAAATAGGTCTGGAAGTGTAGCCCGGAATTAGAAGGGCTTCCAGGAACCCCAGTACCACCACCACCAAAAAAAAAAAAAAAAAAAAAAAAAAAAGAATTTGTTTAAATATAGGCTCTAAATGACTAAAATGCTTTAAAGTCCCCCAAAAAAGTATGCCATAAAAATATTTCATAGTGCGCAGCAAATACACGTATGAAAGAAACCACCATCATCGATGTATAGCACAGGAAGCTATGTTTCCTGGGGGGTGATGACCTTGTTAGCATCTACTGTTCTCAGCAGGAAATCTGGGAACGCCATTTAAAAGGCTGTAAGACCAGGTGCTAGTTTTTAAAGCACATCTGAATAATTGAATGCTGCTTCAATTCCAGTTTTTTTTTTTTTATGGGTTGTGAATGCACCATCTACAATACCCTCAAAGTAAACTGTTTGATTATTTAAATTGGCTGTTTGAAAATGTATTTTAATTAGGCCCAAGACCAAATTAGAATGGTGTCTAGTGAATACCAAGCGTTTTCCAAAGCAGTACCCCGTGAAGCGTTTTTCTTCCCTGGTACCTAAGGAGGGAAGATGTGTTTCACGTGTCAATTTTCAGTCTCAACGCCAAGCCATTTATTCTAAGTCCATGATAGATCTCCCCTGAAAAAGACTTCAAAGGTCATTTATATGGTCAAGGTCTTCAACTTGAATACTTTTTAAAAAAGGTACTATACTGTTTTCTGCAGCCATTAATTGCCATGGGCTTATTTACAAGACAATAATTAATTATACCTCTGGGAAACTCAAGAGTCAACATGAATCAAAGCAGACTTGGTGAGGACCATGGAAGTCTCACATAATTAAGCAGGGCACTGGAGACCAATTGTTTATGGAATGCTTTTGCCAGAGCTAATTGACACTAATTATTTAATCTGATTTTCTTCTTCCTAGTTATTCTTCTACAGAGTCACTGCTTATTGCTAATGATGCTCAGGGAACTGTCAAGGTGATACGTGCCTTCATTCAGTGTGGCCAGCCTTCCCCATGGGAAATTGATATTAATATTGATAACTGACATTTCCTAGCAAGCGACAGAGTGTTACAGAAAACAAGCTGACTGTGGTGGTGCATGCCTGTCATCCTTGTACTTAGGAGGCTGGAACAGGAGGATTGCAGGTTGGAGGCCAGCCTTGACAATTTAGTGAGACACTCAGCAACTTTGCGAGACCCTGTTCAAAATAATAGGTAAGCCATAATAAATAAGCCAGGCGTGGTGGCACACACTTGTAATCCCAATACTTGGGAGGCTGAGATAGAAGGATCTGTGTTTTCAGCCTCACCTAGTTAGTGAGGCCCTCTGCAAATTAGTGAGACCCTGTTTCAAAATAAAAAAATAAAAAATCGGGATGGAAGTGTAGCTTGGAGGTAGAATGCTCCTGGGCTCAATTCTCAGTGCCCCCCCCCCCAAAAGAAAACAAATCCCAAGACCCAGAGACTGTCCACTAGGCCCCATCACTTAAGGCTTTACCACCTCCCAAAAGCACAGATGGAGACTGAGCCTCTAATACATGGGCTTGGGGTGGGGGGCACTGAAGGCCTACACCACAGCAGACACGGAAGAAGCACTTCAGGATATTGTGAGAAACACATATGGCCGATTGCAGCGTTCAGAGTAGAAGAGCACTTACTCAGCTGGAAGGTAGAGGGGGTTAGTGGAAGCATCCTAGGAAGGCAAAGAGTCTGCTGGCCCCAGAGAATTTAAAAAACATTATTAAAATCTATCTTTGATCCGGGCATGGAAGTGTATGATTGAATCCTAGTGTTTGGGAGGCTGAGACAGGAGGATCACAGGTTTGTGGACAGCCTCAGCTACTACTTAGTGAGGCCCTCTGCAACTCAGTGAAACCCTGTTTTAAAATAAACAATAAGCCGGGCGTGGTGGCGCACGCTTGTAATCCCCGCGCGTGGGAGGCGTAGACAGGAGGATGGCACATGTTCGAAGCCAGCCTCGCTGGCTTAGGAGACCCTGTTTCCAAATAAAAAAATATAAAAAAAAATAGGTCTGGGAGTGTGGCCTGGAGGTAGAAGGCTTTCCACGAACCCCAGTACCACCCAATAAAATAAAATAAAATAAAGAATAAAAAATAGGGTTGAGGGTATAGCTCAGTGGTAGATGCTCCTGACTCAATCCCTAGTACCAGAAAAAATTAAATCAGATTATATTAAAAATAATAATAAATAATAAAATAGAGTTTGGTTTACAGCCCAGAGGTAGAATACCCCTGAGTTCCACCCCCAGTACCACGAAAACAAAAACTCCATTAGTTAAGTAGCTAAATCAGCCGAAGAGATTTCACAGGTCATCTGCTTCTAGAAGACACTGTGAGATGTAACAGTTACCCTTATTTTATGCGAGGCACTGTTCTAAATTTACAAGCTTAAATAAATTAATCGCCCCAAGAATCACATGACACACTTTTTTATGTGCATGAATTATTTGTCCATTTTATAGATGAGGAAACTGAGACACTGAAATTAAATAACTCGTCCAAGTTTCTGTATGTGTTTATTCGTGGAGTTGAGACTCAAGCTCACGGCCTGGCCCCAAAGCCGAGTTCTTAACTGTGGTATCTAGAGGATTTGTGGTGGGTTTTATCCTCATCTCGTCAGTTAGTGTGGCTCTCATCCTGGGTTTTCCTAAAATCACTTGAGATTTCTGAAAAGTGGTCATCAAAGGTGACTCTAGCCTGGGTGCTTTTCAACGCTGTCCTGGAGAGGTTAGGGTGCAGCTGAGGCTGGTGAGTCCTGTTCTGATCCCTCAGGCAGGAACTGTCTCCATCCCTCTCCAATCTGAGCACAGTGCCCAGAGTTTCTAAAGCTGTAAAAGGATGTCAACAGTCCTGCAGGGTGCAGTTACTCTGCGGACTCCACGTTTCAGTGTTTGTGAATAGATAAAAACTGTCTTCAAGGTTGTCTCAGCGCAGACCCATAGGAGAAGGCTTCTCAGGTGAGTAACGAGAGATTTTCCACTGGTAACCTTTTGCTGATCTGCTGTCTCTAAAGTATCTGGTCTTATTTTCTTCTAGACCCAGCTATTCTCCAGCATATCCCGTGTGTGTGTGTGTGTGTGTGTGTGTGTGTGTGTGTGTGTGTGTGTAAAATACTTATATAGTTCCCAAGTCAAAAAATAATTCAGATTTTCATAATTTAAAATTTTATTTTTGTTCTCTTTTTTTTTCTTTTTCTTTGTAGCTAACCATTTTTATAAGTATCTTGGTTATCTTTCCTTAGCTTTCCTTAGCTAAAGCAAACATAAATACACATACTTATACACACATACATACACATACATACACACATTCTTGCCTTATTCTTAGATAAAAGTAGCCTGTAATAATACATTAATCTGCCCCTTGTTTATTTCACCTAATGACATACCATGAGGCTTACTCTACTGCAGTGTGTACAGGTCTTCCCTATCACTTATCATAGCTGTATAGTACTCCATGATATGAGTCACCACCACAGGCTGTCGTGTTTCCTTTTAGTTCTTTTCAGTTCCAATGACCTTTCATGTTCAGGTTTTTAAACATCAGAAGAATCCCATTTCCTGTCCAAACTTCCTTCTGCCAATCCTATACACGACTACAGAAATGCATACACACACACACAGAGGCACACACACACAGAGGTGCACACACACACACACACACATACACACACGCAAAGCTTCAGCATTTGGACATTCTTTTTTTTTTTTTTTTTTTCTTTTGGTGGTATTGGAGTTCCTGGAAGCCCTTCTACCTCCGGGCTACACTCCCAGACCTATTTTTACATTTTTATTTGGAAACAGGGTCTCCTAAGCCAGCGCCTGTCTCCGCCTCCCAAGCGCGGGGATTACAAGCGTGCGCCACCATGCCCGGCAGCATTTGGCCTTCCTGAAAATAGGCATTTAATACACTTTAAGTAATTGAATTACATGCAACAATGAGGTTTCCATCCTTTTATTCACAGAGAATCTCTGATGTTCAGACTCACCTTTCCTTCTTTGCACTACCCCTGGTTTTTCAGACTTGCTAACCTGACAATAATCTTATCCTTTACTGAACTCTAAAACTTTCCCTTTTCTGAATTCACCTTTTTTCTTTGCTTCTTCCCACAGGAAAACCTATCTGAGCCCACCTTCAAATTTCATGATGCAGAAATATTTTTCCCTTCAAGCTGATGATTTTTATTTATTGTCATAGAATTATTACATTGTTTTAAACTTTCATTCATTTCTCCAGAATGACCCCTTTATTTTATTATTATTATTATTTTTTTGGTGGTACTTGGGGTTGAACCCAGAGGCTTTCTACCTCCAGGCTATACTCCCAGACCTATTTTATATTTTATTTGGAAACAGGGTCTCAATATGTTGCTGAGAGCCTCACTAAGTAGCTGAGGCTGGCTTTGCCTGTCTCAGCCTCCCAAGCGCGGGGATTACAAGCATGCACCACCATGCCCGGCTTCAGAATGACCCCTTTAAGAAACTCAATCTTTTTCTGTTACAACATAAAGCTAGCCAAACAACCTGTATTTTATTGTTTATTTATTCTCTATCTCATTCAAGAGGAGATTTTAGGCCTTTAACTGTGTCTTTGATATAGTAGTGACCAGCCAGAAATGGAGGCAGGTCTTAAAATACAGGTGCATGAACACACATACATACACTAGATAAACCTATTAGAATTTTGATATTAAAATAATTACTGAAGCCAGGTGTGGTGGTGCACGCTTGTAATCCCCTCGCTTGGGAGGCGGAGACAGGAGGATCGCGCTGGTTTGGAGCCAGCCTTGCTGGCTTAAGAGACCCTGTTTCCAAATAAAAATATAAAATAGGTCTGGGAGTGTAGCCCGGAGGTAGAAGGGCTTCCAGGAACCCCAGTACCACCAAAAAAAAAAAAAAAAAAAAAAAAATTACTGAGGTACTGTGTGTTATTACTAAATGAAAAAGTTGTGTTCGGTGGTATAGATAATCACGATGTGTGCCTTACAAAGTCATGCACGTGATCACCAGGGAAAGTCAGGAGTTAGTTGACATGGGCTGACTTCCTCTTAGAGTTACTTGCTCATCTGAGTTTGAAATTGTATTTATCTCAAAAGCCTAAGCTTTAAATTCTTTAGTGGATGTATAAAGCACATTCTTGAGAGCAATTTAAATTTTTTTCAAGAGAAGATGAGGGTGTGATGGACATATAGACATTTAAGCTGAAATTCCATTTGTCTCATTTCCCTGCAAGTAAATGGACTGAAGAAAACACCAATGTAAAAATAATTGCTCACATTTTCTCACTCCTAAGATTTTTATTCTCAACTTAAATGTAATAAATTCTCATGTGATAAAATACAGATCAAATATGAAGTAAAAAAGATAAAATCTCTAAATAACAGTGATACATGCTATTAGAATTTTGATGTATTTTTCATGATTTTTCTAAATATAAAATAGAAATTTATATAATTCAAAATAGAGTTTAAATTGCATTACCTATACTTTTGTATAGCTGGCTTTTCTTCACTTGTCATTATGCTTAAGCATTTTTAAACCGCATCATTAAAATTTTTTTATAATGTAATGCTAATACTTTCATAGTATTTCATCATTCAGAAACTGCGAAATTTATGTAATCATTCTTCTGTTATCTGACAAGTATGCTCTTTACAATATTTAAATGTATAAATGAGGGGCTCCGGGCCGGACCGCGCGTAGCACGCCAGACCCCTGGAGAAACCGGGCCCAGTACCCTGGGTCCTGGGAGGGGGTCGCGTGGGGCACGCCAGTCGGGGCCCGGGTAGCGGCACTCTGGGCCCCAGGCAGAGTAGTGTGGAGCACGCTGGACCCAAGGGGAAACTGACCGGGTCACAGTGCTACTGAGTGCCTGATCCCACTACCTCCTCAAACCACATATACTGTCTTCTCTTATTTAAAAAAAAAAAAGGAAAAGAAAAAGAAAAAGGAAAAATATCCGAGAGGAGTTAAGAAAGCCATGCCAGGACACTGGTGATGCAGATAAAACTTATCCAAATGCACTGGAACTTATGGAAAAATTCCCCGTGAAGGAAGACTGCTGTTTCTCTATATTGTTAAGAATCTTGGACATCACCTGTAAGGAGAGAGTTTAGTGGAGACCAAGGAGAAAGGCGATGTTGAAAGCGGTCTCCACGATGGCAGTGGAGACTTGTATTCAGGAGAAGCAGAAATCGGATCCTACCAACCTTATTTTTTTGGAGAAATTACACCAAATGTCGAATGCTACCATCACACATGCTTAGGAACACTGGAAAACATTCAGAGTGGAAAAAGAGCTTGGGAAGGATTTGAAATAGTGGAGGCAGTGGCAATGGCAGTGGCCAGTACTCAGGGGAGGCAGAGATCTGATGCATTATACCTGGAACCTTTGAAATAATAACCCCAGAAGCAGAATGTTACCACCATGCACCCTCGAGAACGTGGGACAATTGGTTGGGCGAAGAAGATGCTTGGGTTGGAGCCTGCCGAGGGGTGAGGCCGACAACAGACACAGAAAAGCTAGGACTGGAGCCTGCCGTGAGGCAAGGCCGGTGCTGGAGCTTCTGAGGCCGGGATTGGAGCCTGCCGAGGGGTTAGGCCAGTGCTGGGGCCAGTGAGGCCAGGATCGGAGCCTGCCATGAGGCAAGGCCGGTGCTGCGGCCTTCGAGGCCGGGATCAGAGCCTGCCGAGAGGTTAGGCCGGTGCCAGGGCCAATGGCCGGCATCGGAGCCTTCCGTGAGGCAAGGTCCCTACTGAGGTCTCCGAGGCCAGGATTGGAGCCTGCCAAGGGGTTAGACTGGTGCTGGGGCCAGTGAGGCTGGCATCGGAGCCTGCTGTGAGGCAAGGCTGGTGCTGGGGCCTCTGAGGCCAGGATAAGAGCCTGCTGAGGGGCTAGGCCGGTGCCGGGGCCAGCGGCCAGCATCGGAGCCTTCCATGAGGCAAGGCCGCTACTAAGGCCTCTGAGGCTGGGATCAGAGCCTGCCAAGGGGTTAGGCTGGTGCCGGGGCCAGCAGCCAGCATTGGAGCCTGCCATGAGGCAAGCTGGTGCTGGGGCCTTCGAGGCCAGGATAAGAGCCTGCTGAGGGGTTAGGCTGGTACCGGGGCCAGTGGCCGGCATCAGAGCCTGCCGTGAGGCAAGGCCGGTGCTGGGGCCTCCAAGGCCAGGATCAGAGCCTGCGGAGGGGTTAGGCCGGTGCCGGGGCCAACAAGGCCGGGATCGGAGCTCACTGTGAGGCAAGGCCAGTGCTGGGGCCTCTGATGCCGGGATCGGAGCCTGCCGAGGGGTTAGGCCGATGCCAGGGCCAACGGCCGGCATCGAAGCCTGACAGGAGGCAAGGCCTCTACTGGGGCCAGTGAGGCCGGCATCGGAGCCTGCTGTGAGGCAAGGCTGGTGCTGGGGCCTCTGAGGCCAGGATAAGAGCCTGCTGAGGGGCTAGGCCGGTGCCGGGGCCAGCGGCCAGCATCGGAGCCTTCCATGAGGCAAGGCTGCTACTAAGGCCTCTGAGGCTGGGATCAGAGCCTGCCAAGGGGTTAGGCTGGTGCCGGGGCCAGCAGCCAGCATTGGAGCCTGCCATGAGGCAAGCTGGTGCTGGGGCCTTCGAGGCCAGGATAAGAGCCTGCTGAGGGGTTAGGCTGGTACCGGGGCCAGTGGCCGGCATCAGAGCCTGCCGTGAGGCAAGGCCGGTGCTGGGGCCTCCAAGGCCAGGATCAGAGCCTGCGGAGGGGTTAGGCCGGTGCCGGGGCCAACAAGGCCGGGATCGGAGCTCACTGTGAGGCAAGGCCAGTGCTGGGGCCTCTGATGCCGGGATCGGAGCCTGCCGAGGGGTTAGGCCGATGCCAGGGCCAACGGCCGGCATCGAAGCCTGACAGGAGGCAAGGCCTCTACTGGGGCCTCTGAGGCTGGGATCGGAGCCTGCCGATAGGTTAGGCCGGTGCCGGGGCCAGCGAGGCTGGGATCGGAGCCTGCCATGAAGCTAGGCCAGTGCTGGAGCCTCTGAGGCCGGGATCGGAGCCTGCCGAGGGGTTAGGCCGGTGTTGGGGCCAGCGAGACCAGAATCGGGGCCTCCCATGAGGCAAGGCCGCTGCTTGAGCCAGCGAGGTCTGGATCAGTCCACCAGGTAGCCAGGCCACTACTGGGGTCATCAAGAGTGGGATCGGTACTTGCAATGCGGCATGCACAGAGAAATATCGCAGAAAATATAAATCAGATGCTTCCCCTTATCAGCAATAACTAGGAGGAAAGGGGCAACAGGAAAAGGTCGAGCTATAGAAAGGGTCCTATAGTGAAGCAACTAAGGTGACCAATTAGAGGGTATGGAATAGGGGAGGATGGAGCCTCTTTAAAACGCAGGAGGTACATAAACAAATGTATCAAAGTTAATCACCAAACAAGCATGGGATAAAGGGAGGGGGAGGGAATGGGATGGGGGCTGGATGAGGGCTAACTGGATGATGTGTGCTTGTATATCCTCTCAAGTCTTGAACTCCAATGTGATATATGACTACAATGCACCAATTAAAAAAATAAAAAATATAATAAAAATAAAACAATAGTACACTAGGGATATAGTTCAGTGGTAGAGCGTCCCTGAGCTCAGTCCCCAGTACCCCACACAGACCCACAAATGATGTCATAGAAACTCTGAAAACAATATGCTAAGTGAAGGAAGTCAGCCACAAAAGAGAACACACATTCAAAATGTCCAGTATAGGCAAATTTAGACATATAGAAAGTAGACTAGTGTTTGCATAGATTGGGCAGGGCTGGACTGGGGAGACAGAGATGAGTGGGAATGACAACATTTAGCATCATTGCTAAGGGGAATGGAGGGGAGCATTCTTTTGGGGTAATAAAGATGTTCTAAAATTGAAAAAAAAAGTATAAATGATTGTTCACATTGGGTAGTTCTTCAGGCTATTTATTTATTTATTGCAAGTCTTGGGATAGAACCCAGAGGCATTTGACCTTCGAGCTACATCCCCTGCCCTATTTTTTATTCTTTATTTTGAAACAGGGTCTCATTGAGTTGCAGATGGCCTCACTGAGTAGCTGAGGCTGTCCGCGAACCATGATCCTCCAGTCTCTACCTCCCAAATTCTGGAATTACAAATGTGTGCCACCACGCCCAGCTTCAGGCTTTATTTAATTATTTCTTTCTTTGATACTAGGGGTTGAACCCAGGGTACACTACCTCTGAGTTACACCCTCACCCCTTTTTATTTTACTTTTGAAACAGGGTCTTGTGAAGTTACCACACTCTGCCCTTGAACCTGAGATCCTCCTGTCTCCGCCTTTCAGTTACTGGGATTACAGGTGAGTGCCACAGTGTCGGACTTCTCAGGCTTTATTCTAAGAAGAGCAATAAGCAAGGACCATGGGCTCAGTGTTTATTGGCTCAGCTTATAAATAGCCATGTCAGGAGTCAAAACTTTTACCTTAACTTCAGTCATGACAGAAAGGCCACCTGCCAAGAGCAGTTGACATCAGTTCATAAGAGTATCATTCCTCAGCATGAGAAGGCTTATTTTGTTTT
>NC_137796.1:106923871-107018871 GCF_963383645.1 Muscardinus avellanarius
ATAAAAATAGAGTACAAAGAAAACTAAGAGACATTGGACGGTATCCTGAAAGCTACCAAGCAATCAGATACACACATATTATATGGACCTGACCCCATATGCGTAAATAAGTAGGACTGTTTGTTTTACTTTTAATGTGGATGTTATGTTTTCTTTTGCTTTTAAAGTGCTTTTGTTTTAGTATGGTTATTGCTGTTTTCTTTTTTTTTCGTTTTCTTTCTTCTTTTAATCCAAACTTCTCTTACTTTAACTTGTTGTTTTATATATATATATACATTGGATAGTTTGCCTTATTTCTTTATTTCACACGGCTGCTAGTTCCTTTTATTTTATTCCTCTTCCTTTTTCCTCTTTCTTCCCTTTTCCTTCCTTTTCTTTCATTCTCCTCCTTTGATTGGTTTACCTTCCTTTTTCTTGGATTACATAATAGTCTTGGTATCTTGAGCGGATTCTTTTTTTTTTTTTTTTTTTTTATGTCTGCCTGCTCCTACCAGCATCCCTATTTACAAACCTTCCCACACTAACCTACATACATTTCTCCCCCAAAACTTTTCCCCATAATATACCTCATGGTTTAAAACTCAAAGTATTTTTTATATCCATAACTACTCTACTAACAACAAGAGTCCTAGTAGTTAACTCTCTCTCATTCATAGCAAGTTATTACTTTATCATACTTAAAGTCCTTCTCAACCTAACATATCCTCCACCTAATCTGACTCCTTTACCCATCACCCCAGCTCCTCCCACATCACCCACTTTCAACACTGGAAAGGCTCTGCTGACTGGCCGATACTCCTAAACTCCTAATATTAAGATTTGACTAAACACATTACTCACGAACGATGGGTAGAAATCAGAAAAACAGGACAGAGAACACTATAAATATGAGAACCAGGAGTTATGAAGAGACAGCAGAAATCACGAATACTGACCTACTAGAAATGCAAGAAGGGGAGTTCAGAATCTTGTTGTTCAATATGATGAAAGGTTTTAAAACAAGTATAGAGGAGGTTAAAGGTGAAATAGAAACACTAAAAAAGAATCAGAAAGAGGTCTGGAATGAAATGAAAGAGGCAATAAGTGAAATGAAGACAGCAATAGAAAGAAACTCTGGAAGATTAGATGAAATGGAAAACAGAATATCAATATTAGAAGACAGTACATCCCAAACCGAAAACACAGTCAGCGATATACAGAAATCTTTACAGCAACAAAACCTAAACATCCAGCAATTATGGGATAATATGAAGCGCCCTAATTTACGGATAATAGGCATTGAGGAAGGGATAGAGGTACAGACCAAGGGCATATGTAATATCTTCAAGGAAATAATCTCAGAGAATTTTCCAAATATGGAAAGAGACTTGAATCTTCAAGTACAGGAGGCATACAGAACTCCACTGAGACAGGACCAAAGAAAAACCACTCCACGCCACATAATAACCAAATTGACCAGCATAGAGGCCAAGGAAGGAATCTTAAAAGCAGTAAGAACAAAAGGACAGGTGACATATAGAGGCAAAACAATAAGAATCACCCCAGACTATACAACCCAGGTCAGGAATGCTAGGAGAGACTGGTATGACGTGATTCAGACCCTGGAAGAACATAACTTCCAGCCCAAATTAATCTACCCAGCAAAACTACTATTCAAGATCAATGGGGAAGTCAAAGTCTTTCAGGATAAACAGAATCTCAAAAAATTCATGAATTCAAAGCCAACACTAGAGAAAATTCTTAAAGAAATAAATCATAAGGAAGAAAAAAGAAGCAGACTCCAGAATCAGAGAAGCGAGGAAGTTAATAAGTGGGCCATTTAAGTAAAGAAGAAAGATCACAACACCCAAGAGTAGACAGAACACAAAATGGCAGAAAACAAAAAGCATATTTCAATAATATCACTTAATGTCAAAGGACTTAACTCACCAATCAAAAGACATAGACTGGCAATGTGGATTAGGAAACATAATCCAAACATATGCTGTCTGCAAGAAACTCACCTCACAGCCAAAGACATTCACAGGTTGAAGGTGAAAGGATGGAAAAAGATATACCATGCCACCAGTGACCGAAAAAGAGCAGGGGTAGCAACCCTGATATCCAACAAAACAGACTTTAAAATAAAACACATCAAAAGAGACAAATCAGGGCACTTCCTTTTATTAAAAGGAACAATACACCAAGAAGATATAATGATAGTAAATATTTATGCCCCAAATGTGGGTGCAACCACATTCGTAAAACAAACCCTTCTGGACATAAGATCCCAAGTAGACCCAAATACAATAATTCTGGGAGACTTTAATACGCCTCTCACACCACTGGATCGATCTTCGAGGCAAAAGATGAGTAAAGATGCTCTAGAACTAAAGGAAACCATAAACCAAATGGACCTAATAGACGTTTTCAGAGTATTTCAACCAGGAACTACAGAATACACTTTCTTCTCAGCAGCCCATGGAACCTTCTCCAAAATAGATCACATCCTGGGACACAAAGAAAATACCAGCAAATTCAAAAAATGTAATATAATCCCATGCATCTTTTCAGACCACAATGGAATAAAAGTAGAAATCAACAACAGGAAACTCGAAAGAAAGTATTCAAATTCATGGAGAATGAATGATACACTACTAAATGACGAATGGGTAAGAGCAGAAATTAGGGAAGAAATAAAGAAATTTATGGAAACAAACGAAAACAGAGACACAACCCACCAAAACCTATGGGACACCATGAAGGCAGTACTAAGAGGAAAGTTTATCGCATTGAGTGCCCACATAAAAAGGATGGAGAACCACCAAGTAAAGAACCTAATGAAACAACTCAAGGATCTAGAAATTCTGCAACAATCCATTCCCAAAGCCAGCAGAAGACGAGAAATCATCAAAATTAGAGCAGAAATAAATGAAATAGAGAACAAAAAAACAATTCAAAGAATCAATAAAACAAAAAGTTGGTTCTTTGAAAAGATTAATAGAATTGATAAACCCCTGGCCAACCTAACCAAAAGAAAAAGAGAATCAACTCAAATTACCAAAATTAGAAATGAAAAAGGAGATATCACCACTGATAGTGAAGAAATTCAAAACATTATCAGAAACTACTTTAAAAATTTATACTCCAATAGATTTGAAAACCTGGATGAAATTGACAGATTTCTAAACACAGTTAACCTTCCTACACTCAACCAAGAGGACATAGCAAGCCTAAACCAACCAATAACAACCAAAGAAATAGAAACGGCAATAAAAATTCTTCCACCAAAGAAAAGCCCAGGCCCAGATGGGTTCCCAGCTGAATTCTACAAAACCTTCAGTGAACAACTAATACCAATACTTCATAACACGTTCCGGGAAATTGAAAGAGATGGAACTCTTCCAAATTCCTTCTATGAGGCCAGTATCACATTAATCCCCAAACCAAATAAAGATACCTCAAGAAAGGAAAACTACAGACCAATATCCTTAATGAACATAGATGCAAAAATTCTAAACAAAATACTAGCTATACGCATTCAAAACTATATCAAGAGAATAATTCATCACGACCAAGTCGGTTTCATCCCAGAAAAACAAGGCTGGTTCAACATACGCAAATCAATACATGTTATTCACCACATAAATAGAACCAAGAACAAAAACCACATCATCATAGCAATAGATGCTGAAAAAGCATTCGACAAAATCCAACACCCATTTATGTTAAAAACACTGCAAAAAATTGGGATAGAAGGAAAGTACTTCAACATCATCAAGGCAATATACTGCAAACCCAAAGCCAACATTATATTGAATGGGGAAAAACTGCAAGAATTTCCGCTACAGTCAGGAACAAGACAAGGATGCCCACTTTCACCTCTCCTTTTCAATATAGTCCTTGAGACTCTTGCTGCAGCAATCAGACAAGAGAAGGAAATCAAAGGAATCCACATAGGAAGAGAGGAAGTGAAATTATCCTTATTCGCAGATGACATGATCCTTTACCTGGAAGACCCAAAGAACTCAACCAAAAGACTTCTGGAGCTGATCGACAAATTCGGCAAAGTCGCAGGTTACAAAATCAACCTAAAGAAATCAGTGGCCTTTCTTTATGCCAACAACGAATCCACAATGAAGGAAACAAAAACAACAATTCCATTCACTATAACCTCAAAACCAATAAAATACCTAGGAATAAACCTAACCCAAGATGTAAAAGACCTCTACAACAAAAACTATAAAACATTAAAAAAAGAAATAGAAGAAGACCTTGGAAGATGGAAAGATCTCCCGTGCTCATGGATAGGCAGAATAAATATCATCAAAATGGCCATTCTGCCAAAACTGATCTATAGGTTCAATGCAATTCCCATTAAAATACCAGTGACATTCTTCAGAGACCTAGAAAAATCAATCATGAACTTCATATGGAGAAAGAAAAGACCTAGAATAGCCAAAGCAATTCTCAATAACAAGAAACACGCAGGAGGCATTACAATCCCAGACTTCAAACTATACTATAGAGCAATAGTAGTAAAAACAGCATGGTACTGGCACAAAAACAGATATACTGACCAGTGGATTAGAATAGAAGATACAGAAACAAACCCACACATCTTTAGTCAATTAATCTTTGACAAAGGGGCCAAACACATACGCTGGAGAAAAGACAGCCTTTTCAACAAGTGGTGCTGGGAGAACTGGCTAGCCATTTGTAAAAAGATGAAGCTAAACCCCTATATCTCACCTAACACAGGAATCAACTCAAGATGGATCAAAGACTTAGAAATTAGACCTGAGACGGTGAAGTTAGTAGAGGAGAACATAGGTTCAACACTACAACATATTGGCACAGGCAGTAACTTTCTCAACAAAACCTCCAAAGCTCAGGAAATTAAAGCAAGAATAAACAAGTGGGATAACATTAAACTAAAAAGTTTCTTCTCATCAAAGGAAACTATCAATAACCTAAAGAGGAAGCCTACAGAATGGGAAAGGATCTTTACCAGCCACCATTCTGATAGGGGGCTAATATCCAGAGTATACAAAGAGCTCAAAAGGCTCTACACCAACAAAACAAACAACCCAATCAAGAAATGGGCAAATGAACTAAATAGACACTTCACAAAAGAAGAGATACAAAGGGCTAATAGATACATGAAAAGATGTTCTTCATCACTGGCCATCAGGGAGATGCAAATCAAAACTACACTGAGATTCCATCTAACCCCAGTGAGAGTAGCAAGCATAAAGAAATCAAACAACAACAAATGCTGGCGAGGATGTGGGGAAAGAGGAACTCTTTTACACTGTTGGTGGGAGTGCAAACTAGTTCAGCCACTATGGAGATCTGTGTGGAGATTCCTAAGAAAGGTGGGAATAGATCCACCATATGATCCAGCTATACCACTCCTGGGTATCTTTCCAAAAGGGTTGAATTCAGAGAAATACAGCAACATATGCATACCTATGTTCATAGCAGCACAATTTGTAATAGCCAAAATATGGATCCAACCCAGATCACCATCAACAGATGAATGGATAGCAAAACTGTGGGAAATACACACAATGGAATTCTATTCAGCCATAAAGAAGAACAAAATTTTATCATTTGCAAGAAGATGGAAAGCCCTGGAAAGCATCATGTTAAGTGAGATCAGCCAAGCACAGAAGGAGAAGATACACATGTTTCCTCTAATATGCCCAAACTAGAAAACACAAAGGATACCAGTAGGACCCCAGATATTAGAGGGGAAATACTAGCTAAGTTTTAATGGAAAGATAGGAGAGGAGAAAGGCCGATCTTGATTAAGGAGCATCTTCACCTGAACATGTGTAAAATTATGAATAAGACATGGTTAACCTGGCCAACCATTGGTGGGGGGGGGGGAGAAAATGGGGGCGGGGGGAGAGGGCACCAAATATAGTGTAAATGTATACTATTTATGTTCAATAAAAAATTGTTAAAAAAAAAAAAAAAAAAAAAAAAAAAAAAAAAAGAAAAGCTTCTAATTGATTCCTTTGTTTAGTTACAGAACTGATCATTTATAATAGATTGATAAGGTATTTTGTTGTCTTTGACTAAACCTGGGGCAGCAAGCTCAGGGTTTGAGATTTAAAACATCTAATAGCCAAATTATGGAACTAATCCAGGTGTCCACCAACAGATGAATGGATTTAAAAATTAAGAGATATAGGCACAGTGGACTTTGACTCAGCAATAAAGAACAAAATTTTGTCATTTGTGGGAAAAAGGATGGACCTAAAGAACATTATGCTAAGTGAGATTAGCTAATCACAGAGAGTGACAGGTCATCTGTTTTCTCTCCTCTGCAGAAGCTAGGGAGTACTTGGGATATCAGAGGAACTGATAATCAGATAATGAAGGAGAAACTCCAGTGAAGCCAGGGAGGAGGCATAGAGGAAGGAGGAGGGGAGAGGAAGAATCTATGAAAGAATCACTTCCATTGACCATATATATATATATATATAATATATATATATTATATATATATATGATCAATCTCAATACCCTATATGAAAGAACTGAGGAGGGAGGAGCCAGGAGAAGCTCACCAAATGCTGTGTGCATGTACTGTCACTCTGACTAAGAAATACCTTATGATGTGACACTAATACACCAATAAAAGTAATAAATAAACAAACAGTAAAACAAGCTTGATTAGGGCCATGTAGAATGTGTTAATAGCAGGTCAACCCCCCAAATTTTTTGATGATGCTACCAGAAACGTTTGAAAGGAATGCTGGTAGGTCAAAGAACAAGATATGTTCATCTCAGGCATAAGGTCCTTGCATACCCTGGACTATGCAAACCCTTTTATAAGATCATTTTTTTCAAAGGTCGATACACACTTGCGTCAGGTCGGGGTTTCAGTTTTTTCTCAAAGTATGCTCTTTCATTTTGACTGCTTTCAAATCCTTCTCTGTTTGTTGTGGTTCAGTTAATTCTAACCAGGCAGTAATTCTAGAAGGAAAGAATTTCTAAGCTTGATTTCTCTCCCCACCCACTTGATTTCAGAGCTTCAGTCAGTTATGAACCAGTCAGTGGATTAATCCACTGATGTGATCTGATCACCTCTGGGCCACCCCAGATCTAAACATAACAATGATGTTCTTACTTGACACGGTCCCTTCTCTAAGTTTTCTACCCGTTGATCCTTGCAGTGGTGCTCCAAATAATAAAAGTCTATCAAATTTCATATTCCAGATTTCATAAACTTGCTTTGTCCAGATTTGTATCAACCAATATGGTAGCCACTAGCCACGCCTTGCTACTTACGTTTAAATTTAAGTTCAACAATCCCAAGCATTGTACCAGCTGCAGCTTGTGTACTCAGTAACCACGTGTGCCTAGACCATGTCACAGTAGATAGCACCGTATGGAACATTGGCATCTTTGTGGTAAGTTCTATTGGAAAGTTCTGTTGCTAAGGTCTATTGGTCCAGGTTGCAAAGTTTTTTTACATTAAAGATAAAAATTTTATTTTGCTACCTATATGTATTTCATGCATAGGCCCTTCTGTATAAAGTGGAAAGTTAACTGACCTTAAAATTAAAAGTAGTAATCTACATGAGGTACAAGTGTACATTACAAATCACAGATCTTTTTAAATGGGCACTTAATGTTAGCATAATTAAATACTTTCTTGCAATGTTTTAAAATTTATGATTCAATTTCCAGTAAGTTCATCTTTTCTTTTCTTTTTCATTCATTCAGACCGAGTCATGGTCTTCTTAGCCTTACCCTGAATCACTTGCCCTCTATGTAGGCTGTATTTATGCCATACTACGCTTATCATAATTCCCCAAATGAGCTAGAGTCCATCATGCTTTCATATATTTACTTATGTTGTTCTTGGCACCAAGAATAATCTTCCTTCCTGTTTCTCATTAGCTGATCAATACCTCTTCTCTTGCTCCTCATTGGATGGGGAGATTTGTGGCAGTAACCCTCTATGTATTTGTATTAGAGAACTTATACCACATCACATTGGTGCTTTTATTTGAGCCTCCTTTACTATGGTCTTTCCCTCCTACTCAGTTTGTAGCACCATGTCTATTACATATTAAATTGCCAATAACTGTTTTCTAAAGGAAAGTGCATTAGTGTGTTATTCTGACTCTGACATAAATTTATGACCTATCCCCACTGCTCTTACACATAGACTACATCTCGGCCACAGAGAACCATTCATTCATTGTTCTCTGAACATGGCATGCACACCCTACTCTTCATTTTGTATATGTTACTACTTTCAATAGAAAATACCCCAAAATTTATCCTCCACTGCCAGAAAAAGAAAACAGAGCTTCTCTGGACCTGGTACCCCAAACCTACCATCCAGAACGTTTTTCTCTGCTTTGTTCCCCCATGACGTTTTGTTTTGAATTCTCTCTCTCTCTCTCTCTCTCTCTCTCTCTCTCTCTCTCTCTCTCTCTCTCTCTCTCTCTCTCCCCCCCCCCTTTCGTACTGGGGATTAAACACAGGGACATTCTGTCTCTAGCCTACATCCAAGCTTTATTTTATCTTGTTTTATTTTATTTTATTTTTGCAATAGGAACTTACTAAGTTGGTGGGGGCCCTGCTAAGTTGTTGAGGCTGGCCTCATACCTGCTATCCTCCTGTCTGAGTTTTACCAAGTACTAAGATTACAGGAATGGGCCATACCAGCTGAGATGGTTCTTTAAAATAAATTAAAAGGTCCTTTAGGAACTTATCATAACCTGTTTTTTATTACCACTGGCTGTGGCCAAGTCTATCTCTCTTACCAACCTGTGACCTCAACAAGGGCATAGGCCATGTGTTACTCTTCCTGCCTTTCCTCTTGTACTTAGTGCAGGGATTGCCCACAGCTGACACTAGAAAGTGTGTGTTGAGTTACATTTCTGTGCAAAGAAGTCCTTCCTTTCAAAGATGCAACAGAAGAACCATAGCAGGTTTGCTGAAGAGAATACGATAAGCTGCATCAGCACCCGCTTTGATCAAGACTCTGACACCCAGGAACTCTCCAGCTGCCTAGATAGGCTCTCCAAGCATCTGTGAACATTATGAACTCTCAGAAAGGACCAATATAGTCAGCACTGAGGGAGGAAGAAACAAGTGGAGAGAGGTGGTAATTCTGCATGAGGGAGTTTATTAGTGTGTGTGTGTGTGTGTGTGTGTGTGTGTGTGTGTTCTCTTACCACAATACCCATGGAAAAGAAGCTGAGGCACTTACAAATAAAATGTTTATACTCTGAATTTTTATACCTAAATATAGAGTCCATATTCCCGAATATTTCTAGAATATTTATTTATTTATTTATTTATTTATTTATTTATTTATTGTACTGTGTGTTGAACCCAGGGGCAGTCTACCTTTAAACTGTGCCCCTAGCCATATTTTATTTTGTATTTTGAAACAGGATCTTGCAAAATTTGCTGAGTCTTGCCTTGAACCTGCTATCCTCCTGTCTCAGCCTCCCAAGTACTAGAATTACAGGCATATGCCACCGTGCTCAGCATGGATAATGTTTGAAATGTTTATCAGGGGTTAAAAATAGTTATCCAGTCTCAAGCATTGAGAAGAAAATCTGAGTGTTTTATAATAACAAAATTTTATATCTCAGAGGGATCATAGATCTCGTCCTTTGCAGAAACAGCAAATAAAAGAGAGACTACTACCCCCCTTTCCCCATGGCTATGGCAGATACTTGCAGAACACTTGGATACATATTTCTAAAAGTGAATATATGACCAGCAGCATAAGAATTGACCTGTGAGGTGGGATTATTTTCTATCCACCATCAGCAATATATTGCTTTCCAAAATTTTGTGGATAATTATCAAGAGAAAGATAAGAAAGAAAGAAAGAAAGAAAGAAAGAAAGAAAGAAAGAAAGAAAGAGAGAGAAAGAAAGAAAAAAAAGGCGTAGAGAAGAGAGAGGATTCTTCTTGTGACTCTGTAAATCGGTGCAAATGGGAATCTACACCCCTGTCTGGTCATGGCTGCACAAACCATTCTGCCTACCTTCTTGTTTCTTTCCTGGTATTGGCTCCTAAAATGTAGATTTATGTATATCAAACAGAGGATTCCTGCCACTAACTCAGAGCACTTTATGGTAGCACATGTAATATTGAACCAGCAAGAAGTCTTATGGGGGTGTGTTTGTCCCCTACAAGCTAAGAAACCAGCAACCCTCTCCCAATGACCATTAAAAGTTTTCTGACCAGTCAGTCTATATCCTACATTAAATTATAGTCTCTTCCCTGGATCTCAGTCTTTTTTCTAGTCCCCACTAGGGTTGCCCAGGGCACTCCTTGGCTGACACCCTATCAGAGCTGAGGTTTGCTGAAATTCTTCAGGACTTCAACTGCCCTTCACACTGTGGCTCCCACATGAGAGCCTGAGATTGCTTTGGTGGGGAGGGTGCAGAGCCTGGGTTCCTAAAGCTTCTGCAGCTCCCCTCTTTTCTATTCTGTACAGCTCTTTGTACAGCTTCCCAAGCGGGAGAACTTGAAAGGGCCTCATAATAGTCTTGTTCAGAGCTCCAGAGGAGAAATTAGACTTTTCTGCAGATTCAGCGTGGAGCTGGTTTGAGTAAGACAAAGATCTCAGAAGGTTGGCTGGAATGGAGGTTTAACCCTTCTATCCCTGCAGGCTATAACATTTATGAGAGAGAGCGAGAGAGAGAGTGAGAGAGAGCGAGAGAGCGAGAGAGCGAGAGAGCGAGAGAGAGCGAGAGAGAGCGAGAGAGAGAGAGAGAGAGAGAGAGAGAGAGAGAGAGAGAGAGAGAGAGAGAGAAGAGAGATGTCTTCAGTATTGAAACTCCCTGGAAACAGCTCCTTAGCCCTTATTTTCCTGGGGAGCTATCTCTGTACTGTAAGTGGTTGTGCTTTGCATGAGAATGACCCTACTTCAGTTCCAGAAGTAGACATCTGACCCATGTTGAGCCAACAGAAACCCTGCATCATTATATCATTCTGGTCACCATCTCGGATAGTGTCCTATCCAGGAAACTGAGAAGCCGCCCTGGCACTTGTAAGATTTATAAAACAAAACACTACCTGCACTTTCTTCCTTTTGAAGATTTCCACTCCCATAGAAAGCCCCGAGCGGTTATGGTCCTATGTCAATACCTCAGGGAGACCCTCCCTGAGAATAAGAAAGAAAGAAAAAGAAAGAAAGAAAGAAAGAAAGAAAGAAAGAAAGAAAGAAAGAAAGAAAGAAAGAAGGAAGGAGGGAAGGAAGGAAGAGTGAGCAGGCAGGCATAGAGGAGAGGATTCTCCTGGGTGACTCTGTACATCAGTGCAAATGGGAATCTACATCCCAGTTTTATCATTTTTGCACAAGCCATCCTGCCCACCTTCTTATTCCTTTACTGGAATTGGCTCCTAAAGTGTAGATTTATGTAGAACAAACAAAGGATGCCTCCAGAGAAAACACGGTCTAGAGTTTGACAAATGGCATCATTGGGTCCCTGGATTCAACTATGCTTGAACACCATCCTTGGTCAATACAAACACCTGATGCAATACATCCAGTTATTTGCTGAAGTATGTGCGAGTTGAGTTTCTGTTCCTTGGGATTTCCAGAGTCCTGATTGATAAATCTGCTTATGAAAAGTAAGAAGCTAAATGGAGCCACAACTTTTGGCTGTGATGTTTCTGTCTTGGAGCTAGTGACCCTACACTAAGACCTCTAAAACAGAGCCAAATAACCCTTTCCTCCTCTAAGTTGTTTTTCTCAGGATTTTGGTCCTAGTGACACAGAGCTAACAAATACAGAGGTCCTGGGCTAAGAAATGTAAGCACCTTGCTGTGTTTGATACCTTAAGTGCATTATGTGCAAGGCAGAAGTCTTAGAGAGGGTAAGCTCTTCGCAAAGTCATCAAGTCTTCTAAAAGTGGGCTTTCAACTGACACTCAGTTCATCTCGAATGTTCATGCCCTTTCTTCCTCCCCTTTCCACACACCTCAGTTTGAGCTCAGAAACACACATCAGTTTTCAGATGACTTAAGGGATACTTGGGATGGAACTCAGGGCCATTCTACCTTCAAGCTTCACCCTTAGGTCTTTTATTTTATTATTTTAAAATTGTGAAACAAGATCTCACAAGGTTGCTGAGATTCTCGACAAGTGTAACTTAACGTGTTTTCTACCACCTTTTATAAGCCAGCGGATTTGCGGCTAAATGAATATGTTACATAGACAAAGAATTTTCATCTTTGTTAAGAATTTAGTCTGTATTGGTTGAATGGTTTCTCTCATAGAAAAACTATGAGAAAATAAGAAACAAAAGGGAGTTTGGATAATTGAGGAGCGAGAGCAGTAGAATAGTGGAAGGGGTTTGGAGAGGGAGGTGGAGAGGGAAAAAGGAGAGTTGAGGAAAACAGTTGAAATAATGCTATGTTAAAAGAAGAAGATATCACTACACTCTACCATGTATGGGGAGGGAGAATGGGAGTGCAGGGTAGAAAGAAGAGGATAATAAAACAAGTGTGTGTGTGCTTGTATTACTTCGAACCTCATTCTAATGTATAATTAAAATGCACCAATAAGAGTAGTTTTAAAAAATAATTTAGTTCTATTATACTGGGATGGAGGAAACCTTTCTACATAGCTCTATGGCTTTGCCTCAGGCGAACACTTTGTGAAATTCAGTGGGAACTTGCAGCTTCTGAGACTGACAATTCCCCATGCTAGAATCCAGAGAAGAGTTTCTTGTTATTTAGATACTGGTCCTCAGAGGACTCTCAATCTGCTGCTTTCACCCCCATGCCTCTCCTTTGTGCCCCAGCCCATAGAAGAAACAACAGAGCGCTCTGAGAGTGAAGAGGAAAAGGCCTGTGGTCCTGTCTGGGTAGACTGGGTGGAAACAAGGAGACAGACAGAATGGTTCCACAGTACAAATAGTGCAACCAAGGTATGCTTTGCAACATAAATCAAGGGTGCCTTGGGTAGGGAAATGTTGGGGGAAAATGGCCTCTAATTTTAGAATTACAAACTCACTCCCCATGAAACATCTCATTAGCCCAGACTTCCATTGGCATCAATAATAACTGGAGTTACACATATAATTTTCTCTTTGGAAACCTTGATTGGAAGATGGTGATGAGAGAGTTAATAAAAAAAAGATTCAGGGAATTCTAAAGTCTAAGAAGCCAGATGATGGAGAGAGAGAAAGAGGATCCCTTAAATCTAATTTAAATTAAAAAGATGTTTGTGAAACCAAAAATAAATCTTGCTCCAGAGTGATTACCAGATGAAACATTTTAGTTAGTGGATGGTGGACCAGCCCATATTTCACGTTCTCAGTCAGCGTTTGCTCTTGGCATTACCTGGAGGGCTAGAGTGCTCTGTTGATAAACGCTCTGTGGGTTTAAAAGACCGTCTATCACTACCTCAGCTAATGCTGTTTCCTCAGACCTGATCCAAAGGCGCATTGTGAGAAGCGTGTTCTGCCCCATAGCTTCTCCACCACCACCTCCTAGACAGCTGGCGGGGCCCTGCTGCAGATGCTGAGGACCTTGCACCAATAGTTTTCTTCCTCCGTCATTCCAGTAGTGATGGGGATCATGAGATCCTGCAATGAGGTGGACACCTGGAAAGTTCCCCATGCCCCGATGAGAGGCTCTGTTGGGAAGAACAGGAAGGCAGGAAGTGTTACCGGAGTAAAGATGGCACCTTGGTGAAGTGGAAGTGGAGGGCAGATGATGGCAAGGGAGAAGGGGAGAAGGGACCTATGGGCATCTGTGTGAAGTGGTTCCGGCAGTATCTGGAAGAAATGCAGGGACATCTGCCTCATCCCAACAGGCCACACAGTCGGGCAGGATGAGGCTGATGCTTTTTGGGTTCTACCATCATTTAAATGTGTCTGTGGAAGAATTATTAGTATTAAAGTTAAAAAAGCAGATAAAAAAAACAGGGTTACAAGGCACACTTGTATACCTTGGCATAATCAATGTTAGATATATCATCTGAAATGTGCATTTGACTTGTGTGTGTGTGTGTGTGTGTGTGTGTGTGTGTGTGTGTGGCACTAGAGATTTAACTCAGAGATGTTCTACCACTGGACTTCTTCCCTCATCCTTTATATAATTTACAATGAAATAAAGTCTTGACAATTTTCCATACAATAGCCTAGAATGTTTCTGTCTCAGGCTCTGTGAGTTTTCTTTTTAATAAATTGTGTTAATCATGACCAAAGAATGTAGAATACTATAAGTAGCATCTATGATCCTTCAACTCAACTCTTTTCTTTTCTTTTTCTTTTTCTTTTTTTTTTGCAGTTCTGGGGATGGAACCCAGGGGCATTGTACCTCCGAACCACACACCCCACAGCCCTATTTTTTAGTCCTTTTTAAAAAAATGTTGAAACAGGGTCTCAGTGAGTTGCAAAGGGTCTCGCTAAGTATCTGTCTGAGGCTGTACACAAATCGCGATCCTCTGGTCTCAGCCTCCCTAATGCTGGAATTACAAGAGTGCTCCACCACGCTCAGCTCAACTCAACTTTTTTATTTTTTTTGAGGGTCTGGGGATGGAATCCAGGGTCATTCAACCTCTGAGCTACACCCCCTGCCCTATTTTTTATTCTTTATTTTGAAACAGGGTCTCACTAAGTTGCGGAGGGCCTCACTAAGTAGCTGAGGCTGGCTGTGAGCCGCGATCCTCCTGTCTCAGCCTCCCAAATGCTGGGATTACAAGCATGTGGCCCCATTCCTGGCTTCAACTCAACCTTTTTAAACCATCATCTTATTATGTTTCTCTCAGATATTTCTTCTATTGGTCTTGAGAAATAAAATAATGTAGATAGGTTCAAACACTTCACTTTTATGTATTTCCCCCAAGTGAAATGAAATGATAGAGTCATATAAAAATCTCTAAAAGAATGTTTACAGTGGCTTTATTCATAATTACTCAAGTCTGGCAAAAATCCATATGTCTTTCCTGGGAAAAAAGATGATAAATTGTGATACATCCATTTAGTGGAATACTATTTAGCAATAAAAATCAATATATTACTGACACACATAGCAACATGGATAAATTTTTTTCAACATGGATGTATGTGTATATGTGTGGTACTGAGGATTGAATCCAGGGACATTTAACTTCTGAGCTACTCCCCAAGACTTATTTTTTATTCTTTAGTTTGAAACAGAATCTCACTAGTTTGCAGAAGGCCTCATTAATTAGCTGGGCTGGCCTCCTGTCTCAGCCTCCAAAGTACTAGGATCACAGGTGTGTGCCACCGTGCTGGGCTTAACATGGGTGAATTTCAAGTTCACTGTTTCGTGAAAGGAAGCATATTGAAGGCTGCATACTATATGATTTCAGTTTATAATATTTTTTGGGAAAATAACTATATAGAATAACACGGATTAGTGCAGGCTGGAGGCTAAAAATGGAGAGAAGGGCTTACTACAGGGAGAGGGGGAGACTTGGGCTGTTCATTCCATTCTGGCTTTTGCTCTTGGTGGTGGCTACTTACTGTGCTGACCAAAGTTCACAGAACTTTATACCATACTGTGCGGCTTTTATTTTATATGATTCATATTTGGTACAAAGGAGAAAAATGACAACTTAAAAATGTTTTTCAAAACTCTTTGTGTGTGTTTGTGTATTTGTTTGTGTGTATTTGTGTAATTGTAAACCATTGGCAAATTATAAGAAAAGTGCTTGGTTTTCTGAAAATGTGGGAGGAAGGAAAAATGAAAGAAGGAAGTAGGGAGGGAGAGAGGGAGAAGGAAAAAAGAAGCAAAGGACGTAGGGAGGGAGGAAAGAAGGAAGAGAAGAAGGACAAGTTTGGAGTCTACACTCTCTAAGTTTCTTTTTTAAGGCTAATATCTCAGGCTCTGGAGTCCAAAAGACTAATGGGAAGGTCTAGCTGTGCGTCATTAGTGAATTGCCCAAATCTCTGCGCCCCAGTTTCTGCACCCTCAACTTGAGGATGCCATTAACCTTCTAACACTGTCATAGGATTGCATGGTTCAGCGAGGATGACCCTGGGCCTTCCTCTGGTCAAGGTCTTGCTGGATGATAAGCTGCACTAACTCCAGGGAACCAAGTACCAGCATCGTCATGAACTTGGGAAAGGTTAATGCAGACACGCTCAGGAGGAGCCCTCGTGGGCAGTCAGCTTCCAGCATTGCAATTAGCTCCTCCTCGCACCTCTCTGCAGGACCTGTGTCCTTCTGCCTGCTCAGCTGTGTCCTCTCGGTAGAACGACACCAAGTCGCCTTTCTGGTTGGCTGATTCCAAAGTGTCTTGTCTCCCAGGCTGTGATGTACCCCATGCTGGGTCATTTCCTTAAACATATTCCAATACTTCCTTTGATTTTTTTTTTTTCAGAAGAAGAAGAAGAAAAAAAAAAGAAAACCCCAGTAATCAGGCTTTCTCGAATTTTCCGTTTTATGATCCTGATTGGGTCAAATACTTGAAAATTATGTTAAAAGGCTCCGATCAAAGTGAGTCAAATTGAGTTGGATCTAATTCCCTGCAACTCCTTGGCCACTATCACTAAATGTAAAGTCATTTTCTGGCGGCCTGGCAGGGGAAAGTTACAGCCGTTCCCATCTTAGTGAGAGACTGGGTATTGGCCAAGCTTAGTCTCAGAGGAGAGAGATATGGTTTTGATTTATGGAATAAGACATCAGTGAAAAAATAGGCAAAGCAAACCTACTCTGGTTAAATGCAAAAATTCATTAAAGACAGAAAGCAAATCTGTGTTCTAAGGAGAAGAGACATATGAGGGAATAAAAGAATGGAACTGCAAAAACATAACCGGATGGTGAAAAGAAACCCAATTAAAAGTACCCATGCATCTAATCCAAATCAGAGTGGCAAACAAAAAGAAATCAAACCACAACAATTGCTGGTGAGGATGTGGGGAAAGAGGAACTCTTTTACACTGTTGGTGGGAGTGCAAAGTAGTTCAGCTGCTATGGAGATCTGTGTGGAGATTTCTTAGAAAACTGGGAATAGATCCACCATTTGATCCGGCTATACCACTCCTGGGTATCTTTCCAAAGGGGTTGAAATCAGAGAAGTAGATTAACATATGCATACCCATGTTCATAGCAGCACAGTTGTAATAGCCAAAATATGGAACCAACCTAGATCTCCATCAACAGATGAATGGATTGCAAAATTATGGGAAATACACACAATGGAATTCTATTCAGCTATAAAGAAGAATAAAATAATAGCATTTGCAAGAAGATGGAAGGAACTAGAGAACATTATGTTAAGTGAGATTAGTCAAGAGAAGGGACATATGTTTTTATCTAATATGCCCAAGCTAGGGAGTAGTAGTAATACCAGAGGGACTCCAGATGATGGAGGGGAAATCTCAGCAAAGCTTGAATGGAAGGATAGGGGAGGAAGAAAGCTGAGGTTGTTCAATGGAGGAGCTACATACGAATATGTGTAATAGCATAAATACAAATGATCAACCTGGACACTCTCTATTGGGGGGGAAGGAGAGGGAGGGGAAGGGCATGAAGCACAATCTAAATGTACACCACTTTCAATATGTTCCACTTATAAAAAATAAAAATTAAAAATTAAAAGTACCCATGCATCAAAATGGTAGAAAACAAGAACATGGGGGGGGGATGCACTTTGGGGTATCTAAAATCAAATTAAAACACAGGTGAGATGCCTTTATGCCTTTTCAATATCTTATTATGGAAAACTTTTAAAATTAGAGAAATGTCAAAAGACCAGTGATCACCTGTATACTTACCACCAAGGACCAAAGATTGCTACAACTGGGCCCAATGTGTACTGTGCGTACCTCTCGCCCCATGTCTGTGCATGCTAGTGTTTTTTGCTGACCCAGTTGGAAGTAAGTCACAGACTTCATGACCCTCCATTTCTAAATACTTTGGCATATATCTAAAAATCAGGACATTTTCCTATATAACTTAAATGGGCTTTTAAAGTCATGGCCCATAAATCTTTCAGATCATAAAACTCAAGGAAAAAAAATATTCATTTTACTGTCTGTGAATTGTCTTTCGTCTAGAATGACTTTGGGCAAAATACATTCTGGCTTTGGTTTTTGTAATCTCACTGGGTCTATTCAGTTTGTGTGATTTATTTTACAGGCAGGATGAAATAGCAAGTTTGGGTTGTCACCCCTACCAGGGGCAACGAAATCAAAACAAAGGGCTGGAAACAAAATCACCCTCTGGGGCTTCAGATGGGATGTTAATACATGGAAACTCAGAGGCGGATGATGTCAGCCTAATGCAACAGAGGGCGGTGAGGCCTGCAGCAGTGGGCTGGAGTCGACAAGGTGGGTAAAAGGCTCTGTTCTTCAAGAGGAGGAGGTGATGTTCGAGAAAAGAGACTTCAGACTAAAATGTGAATGTCTAGCCAGGCCTTCGCCCATTGACTTAGTGAATGGTCTCTAAACTCTTTATAGGACAGATTCAGCCCTCCCTCCCCTGCCCAAAATTTACTTGACCTTCCTTCGTAATTACCAGTGTCTACAACACACACACACACACACACACACACACACACACACACACACACACAGTGGCAGCCATCATCTAAATATCTGACCACATATCTTAAGGGAAAGAAAGATTTATTTTCTTACGGTTTGGGTCTCTCACATCATGGAGACCAAAAGCATGAGAGAGGGAGAGAGGGAGAGAGGGAGAGGGAGAGGGAGAGGGAGAGGGAGAGGGAGAGGGAGAGGGAGAGGGAGAGGGAGAGGGAGAGGGAGAGAGAGGAAAGCGAGCAGGGTGAGGAGGAACCATTTTTTAATCCTCAAGGCTGCACCCCCAGAGACCCACCTCCAGCCACACCCTACTGGACTGCGGGTACCACACAGGTAAATCAACTACAATGGACTTATTCACTCCCCCCATTATAATCCTCATGATTCAATGATATCAATTCAAACATTAATACATAAGCTCTTTAGGGGACATTTTACATCCATAGCAATAGGTGTTGGGTTTTCTTTTTAATTTGGGATATGAAATCATCAACAAAGATAAACCTACACTCCACTCTTTTTTTTTTTTTTTGGTACTGGGGATGGAACCCAGGGGCATTCTACCTCTGAGAAACACCTTCAGCCCTATTTTTTTTATGCTTTATTTTGAAACAGGGTCTCACTGAGTTGCAAAGGGCCTCACTAAATAGCTGAGGCTGTCCTCGAACCGCTATCTGCCTGTCTCAGCCTCCCAAATGCTGGGATTACAAGCGTGTGCCACCATGTCTGGCCACAGTCCACTCTGACTTGAGATCAGTTCAGATTTTGTGCTCCTATCAAGGTATAGCTGATATCCTTGAGGATGGGGCTGCCAGCATTAGTTCTAATAATATGTATGTGATTGGGCCAAGTTAACTTTGCACACATTTTTTGTCAAACACCTTGGTGTACCCACTTCCTTTGGATGTCACAAATAACTCTAAAACAGAAAAAAAAAAAAACCTCTCTCACTGTAAGTGATATTTTAACAAGCTGGGCTCACTAGCCATTCTTCATGAGCGGGTAGATAAGAGTCCAGGTAGCTGTCAGCAATGCTCCCTCCACAAAGGGTGTGCTCCAGCCTCCCAGAGAGGGCTTCTTAACTCCCCCCAACCTACTTCTAAATGAGATTTACTCAGTTGCAAATTGCACACGGTAAATGAGCAAAACTATTAAACGAGGAAGGCCGCTGGGCTAAATAGCTGAGCATTTAACAGTTCTGCATGGCATTACCATTTTTATGGTCTATTAAAGCAATTGGAAGAATACCAGCTGAATGGAGAATCAGGTAATTTACGTACGTGTTTTATAAATTGCCACATGCCCACGTAAAAAGCGGAGGCCCCTTTCCTCTCTAATGAGAGTTGGAGGTAGAGACATTTTAATGAAGTCGGGTGGTATCCAGCAGCACTTTCACTAATGGGTAAGAGCACAAGCTTCTCTTTACTTTAGTCCTTGGTGTAGAGCCTTAAAATATTCTGGGTCCTGGCTTCCAGTGTGTTTCCCCCCTAATCTAATTTCAGCCAGATAGAGGAAGGTGGAGAGTCATTATTAAGAATTAGAAGAACCATTTTCCAAGTTGCTGCCTTAACTTTTGCAATTTAAAAGAGAGGCCAGGCGGCTCAGGTGCCCGTGGGTGTCCCGTTGGCCCTTAACACCACTGGCAGCACAGACTCTGCCTTCTGTGGATTCTCTCCTTGCACTGAAAAATTCAGGGCAAGAAGATGTGCATTTCTCCTATAGCCAGAAGCCATGCATGTATGAGAGTTTAAAAGGATAAAGGTGGACCCATTAAACAACCTTAAGCACCAGAATTAGTCATTCAGAAGCACCTTTCTTTGTTTCACTGGGAGTGAAGCTGTACTCCAGGTAGGAAGACAGCTTTTCATGAATGGCTGCTTCTTCACAACAGGGGACAGGCAGAAGATGCCACATGCAGAATCCAGTGCTGGATCTGGGGGTCCCCAGGAAAACAGGTTTCTCGTGGCAGCTTCAGGGACTCAGCAGGCAGAGAGCAAATGGTACTCTTGACGACATCGGGTCCATCCGTGGTGTGTTTTCTTTTGGAGAATTCCACTCTTGAGAATGGAGCCATACAGAGATACAGGAAAAAATGAATAGTGTAAGGAAAACTCCCAGACCGCTGCACAAATGAAAAATGAGGTGACTTTAAAGTCCTGCGCGGTGGTTCACCCCTGTCATCCTAGTACTTGGGAGGTTGAAACGGGAGGATTAAAAGTTTGAGGCCAACCTCAGCAACTTAGCAAGACCATGTTTATAAATAAATAAATTAATTAATTAATTAAGGGCTGGAGGTAGAATTCCCGTCTGTTCAATCCCTAATACCACCACTACCAAAAAAAAAAGAAAATAGTTTTGAGAAAGGAAAACAGGATTTCTGCAAATCTGCACATCTGGAAACATTGTTTTTGGTGTTTTCTGTGATTTGAGCAGATACTAGAAACACAAACAGCAGAGAAAGCAGCAACTTGAGAGACTTAGACTTCAAGGCGTGGCTGGGCGGGCTGCTCCTAAGTTTGGTCTTGCCCTGTCTCTTTATGGAATGATGGTCTCTGTTTTCATGCTGCTGTCAAAGGGGCCAATTAAGCCACTAGCTGCACCTTGGGAAGCAAATGTTCCATCGCTGTTATTAGTTTATGTGCCTGTTGTTCCGGAGAACAGGGCTGTGTTCTGTTGTCTGTGTGACATCGGAGCCATGAGGCCCCGGGTTCTTAAGGGATGTGGGTACCCAGACACTTGTGGCAAAGCAATTGATGCCAGTATTTAGAGTTGGATACTGACTAATACTTTCTAAGCTCATGTAATGCATCAGCACCTCTGCTAAAGGATCTATACTTTCTTTCTTCTTTTTCCTGTGGTGCTAAGGATTGAACTTAGGGGCATTCTATTGTGAGTTATATCCCCAGTCCTTTTTATGCTATATGTATATATATTTTTTGTGGTACTGGGGATGGAACCCAGGGGCATTCTACCTCCAAGCTACACCACTCCCAGCCCTACTTTTCATTCATTATTTTGAAACCGCGTCTCACTGAGTTGCAGAGGGCCTCACTAAGTAGCTGAGGCTGTCTTTGAACCGCGATCCTCCTGTCTCAGCCTCCTGAATGCTGGGATTACAAGCGTGCGCCACCACGCTTGGTTTATGCTTTTGTTTTGAATTGTTCTCATCAGATTACTGAGAGTCTCATTGTGTTGCTGGGGCTGTCCTCTAACCTGCGATCCTCCTATCTCAGCCTCCCAAGTACTGGGATTACAGGCATGTACCACCCCTCCCCTCCTGGATGGGATCTATATATTCTAACTTAACTACATTTTAATTGGCTGAACAGCTCTGCATATGTGTCAGGGTTTATATTTACAATTTCACTTAATTTCTCTCTTCCGAGTACCCCATCCCCAGCATGCAGATGTAAACACCGAGGCTCAGAGAGTCAAGAGCAATCCTGAAGAGATCATACCCGTGGCATCGACCTCTTGTGTTCGAACCCCAGTTCTCAGCGTTGCTATGCACAGGAGGAAACTGCTTAATCTCACAACCTTCTCTGCGAAATGAGGATGACTGTACATATGCCACAGGGTAAGAGTGTAAATGTGTGTGGCAGCCTAGCTCGGCACCTGCCCAGCAGAAGGCTCGGTCCCCATGACCATGTTTCCTCATGCTATGAGGAACATTATGCTCCTCATGATGGAGGAACATTCATTATGTTCCTCCATCGCCCTCTCCTTACATTATAGTGACTTCAGACTTTGTGTTTGTGTGTGTGTGTCTTTGTTTGCCGTAAAACTGACTTATTCTACGTGTACAGCGTGGCAAGCTGTGACATGTTTTTCTCTCATCAGAACCCAAATCCATCACTCCCCTATGTTCATCAGAACACTACCATCATCCCCATAAAGTTCCCGGGGTCCTCTCTGCAGTTAACCCCTGAATCCACCCCAGCCTCTGACAAACACTGACCTGTTCTCTTGTCTTTATAGCTTGCCTTTTCAGAAATTTCTATATCAATTTAAATTTTTTTTTTACCCCCAAACTCTGGTCCATCCATCCAAGATACCTGCGCTGTTGTTAAATGTCCAGGCTCCACTAGACTCGCTCAGCCAGCATCCAGGTAAGGCCAGGGAGTCTCTGAGATTTAGAAGCCGCGCAACTGATTTCTGTGGACACGTGAGCATCTTCAGCTATAAACCCAGGGTGTCCAGGCTGCCCCTGGCCAGGCTGAGCCAGATCACAGCTCACGGACCTCACCAGCCGCACAGAAAGATGGAAGGGGAGGCTTGTTTTCCCCGGAGTGATAATCTGAGTGATAATTTCTGTCCATTTGCTCTTGCAGAGCAAATCCCTCAGAGGGTCCGTTAGGCCCGACAGGAGACAGCCTGATAGCTCGTCCCCACGGGGTCTGCTCTGGCCCCTGAGGACAGCCCTTCGCGGTTCTCATTACTCTTTCTCCCTGGGGAGGAAAGATCCCCTGCACATTGCTAGCCGAGTTCTCCTTGGACATCCCCAGAGCTCGGCGCTGCTCCTGCAGGACCTGCATGCTGTCCTGTGAGACTGCTGGCTTTGCAGAGCCTGCTCAGCCTGCAGCAAGTGCCAGCCAAATAAAGTGGCACTTCCCGACTCTGGCAGGGCTGAGGCTGAGGCCTCCTCAGGGATGGTGCTCTATGTCACGGAGGCCTCTTGTGCTACCCTCCCTCGTTATCAGTGGTCGCTGCGAAGTGTACGGCCAGTATTCCCAGAGCTTCTGGTATCTAAGGACGTGCTGGGACTCAGCTTCGTATGTAGAAATCTCCGTATATTATCAATGACAATTCTTATGAAAGTAGCATAGGCACCAGGCGTGGTGGCCCATGCCTGCAATCCTAATACGTTGAGGCTGAGATAGGGGGATCACAGGCTTAAGGCCAGTCTCAGCAACTTAGTGAGAATCTGTTTCAAAAATTAAAAAGTAGCCGGGTGTGGTGGCGCACGCTTGTAAGCCCCGCGCTTGGGAGGCGGAGACAGGAGGATCGCGCAGGTTCGAAGCCAGACTCGCTGGCTTAAGAGACCCTGTTTCCAATAAAAATATAAAATAGGTCTGGGTGTGTAGTCCAGAGAAGGGTTTCCAGGAACCCCAGTATCACCAAAAAAAAAAAAAGTAAAAAGTAAAATAGAAATGGGGGCATGGCTTAGAGGTAGAATGTCCCTGGGTTCAATCCCCAGTGCCAAAAAATATTTTTAAAAGCAAAGAGCATGGAAAACATTTAGGGTCCTTATTCAGCTACTGAGAGGGCTAAATAGTCCTCTGGGCTCTGTCCTGGGAAGGACACGAGTGGTGAGATCCCATCACTCTGCCATTGAGTCTCACTCTGCTATGGCTCAGGTTACCTTGGCTCAGTCTCCTGTTCTTTATTATTATTCTTAGCAGCAGCATTGAGGTATAATTGACCTAGAAAAATCACATGGCTGCCATGTATGCAAGCTGATGGGTTTTGAACATATGCACACACTCAAGACACCATCAGTAGAGCCAAGGGGCATATTTATCACCTACAGAAGTTTCCTCTTGACCCTCCCTGTGTGTGCGTATGCATGCATGTGTGTATGCATGTGTGTGTGTGTGTGTGTGTGTGTATGTGTGTGTTAAGAATGCCTAACATGGGTTCTATGTTCTTGAATTTTTCTTTTATTTATTTATTTATTTATTTATTTATTTATTTATTTTTATTGGTGCACTGTATTCATACATCTTAGTGGGATACAAACTTTTGTAGACATACGTGCACACATCGCTCAGTCAGCCCCCACCCGATCCCCACCCCATTCTCTCCCCATCCCTCCTTCCCATGCTTGGCTTAGTGGTTGACATCTAGTATTATAGCAATTTATCCAAAATTAACAATGATAATTTCACATAACAGTTTCATTTGTCTGATACCAAGCTTTTGATGACTTAAAGATAACATTTCAATATATCTTTTTGCTTTCTTTCTTACCAGAGAATATTTTTTTTCTATTTTTTTAGGTGAAACTATCTTATATTTATATATTTATTTTTCAGAAAAAAATCTATCCTAATATGGAATATGGATTCTAGATACCCAAAACGATCTTGAAAAAGAACAAAACTAGAAGATATATATTTTTTGATTTCAAACCATATAAAGCTACAATAATTGAAACAGTGTATTACTATTCTAAAGGCAGATATATAAACCATTGGAGTTAAATACAAGCCTAGAGCTAAATTCTTCCCTATATTGTCAAGTTATTTTTGACAATGTTTCCACGAACATTTGGTGGTAGAAATAATAATCTTTTAACTAAATATTGTTGAAAAATAATACTTACATGGAAAAGAATAAAATTGGACCCTTACCTAATCCCATATACAAATATTAACTCAAAATAGATAAAAGACCTAAATATAAATCTTAAGACTATAAACTTTTAGAAGAAAATCTGGGTCATAAAACCTCACAACATTGAAATTGGCAGTGATTTCTTGGATATGATTTCAGTGGCACAGGCAACAGAAGAGTATACAAACTCCCTAAAAAATAAAAAAAAATATTGTAAATCCAAAGACAATGTAAACAGAGTTAAAAGTTACTAATAGAATGGGATAAAATATTTCCAAATGCTATATCTGAAGGTATATTAATATTCCAACTAGACATCCTAAAAATTAACAACAATAAAGGCAAACAACACAATTTAGAGATAGGTAAAAGACTAACATAAATAATGAATCTCCACAGATAACCAATCTTAGTTGTCTGTTGGATGGAAAATCTTGTTTCTCTGGTTCTGGTGTGTGTTACCTATTTCTTCTTTGTAGTTAATCTCTTTGAGTATTTTCTCTAGCGCTGGTTTTGAAGACATAAATTCCTTCAGTTTCTGTTTGTCATGGAAGCGTCTTATTTCTCCATCTAATTTGATAGAAAGTTTTGCTGGGTAGGAAATTTTTGGCTAGAAGTTGTTTTCTTTCAGAGTTTGGAATATGTTACTCCAAGCCCTTCTGGCTCTCATGACTTGGTTTGGGAAGTCTGGAGTGATTCTAATTGGTTTGCCTCTGAATGTCACTTGGCTCTTTGTTTTTGTTGCCTTTAAGATTCTCTGCTTGGCTTCCACATTGGTCATTTTGATAATTATGTGGCGTGGGGATCCTCTTCTCCGATCCTGTCTAAAGGGAGTTCTATAAGTTTCCTGGACCTGTGTATCGACCTCTTGCTCTATGTTTGGAAAATTTTCTTCTATTACTTCCTTGAAGAGACTGTTGATCCCTTTGGTTTCACTTTCTTTTCCCTCCTCTATTCCAATTATTCTTAGGTTAGCTCTCTTAAAATGGGCCCATATTTCTTCAATGTCAGATTTCTGCTGTTGGATATTTTTTTCTAGATTAGAAACTATGCGTTCATTTTTGGAATGATCATCTTCTAAGAGCGAGATTCTATTCTCCATGTGGTCTAATCGGTTGTCCATGCTTTGAATTGAGGCCTTTACTTCATTAATTGCATCCTTTATCTCTTTTTGGCTCTCTCTGAATTCTTTTCGAAGCACCTCTATTATTTCTACAGTTATTTTCCTGATTTGATCTTCTAGAAATCTCTGATTTTCTGTTTTATCGGGTTCTGATGTTGTGGGGTTGTGGGCATTCATTGCTCCAGTGTTATTCCTCTTTCCCATGATTTCGGAAGTTTGTGCCTTCTCTGGGTTCTTCCCTTGGGTCTCTAAGACTTCACTTAAGGTTCTCTGGATCTCGAGTCTGTAGTATCTCAGACCCCACTACTCCTTTACTGGGTTGTATCACAGAGTCTCCGACCCAGGGAGTCGATAGAGGCTGCTTTAAACTATGGGGGGTGCCAGGTTGCACGTTCTCCTCTGGTGTGATATCTCTGCCACCGCCACTCCCCCACTGGGTCAAGTCCCAGGGAGTACAGTACTGGGATTTCTCCTCAGTGGCCTACAATTTGACTCACTGTTCTCGAGTACGCAGATATAGCTGTACTGGACTTGTTGAATTCACTGCTGCTGCCACCGGTGGCAATATGGCGCCGCTGCTACGCCCTCGGCCATTAGGCTGGCGTATTTTTTCTTCTCTGGTTTTGAGTTCCACTCTGAATCCCTGCAGTGTGTGCTGAGCTCAGCCACTGGGAGTTTTAGATGCTCCCTGCGCCGAAAGATCCCGCCTGGTGTTCTGCAGCGGCTCACCTCGGCTTACTATAGCCGTCCGGTGAATTCTCCGCTGCCGCCGGCAGTATGGCACTGTTGCCGCGTCCTCGGGCATGAGGCCGGTGTATCTCCTCTGTGGCTCTGAGCTCTGTTCTCAGACCACTTTCTCTCTGGAGCCTGGTGATTTTTTTGTTTCTCTGGTGATGGTGTTTTCTGGCTATGAAAGGCGCTGATTTTCTAGTAATGGAGATTGGTTGTTAGCGGAGCTCTTAAGCCCCACTTTTCTCTGTCGCCATCTTCCCGGAAGTCTCATCCGTTCTTGAATTTTTCAAAGTGCAATGCTCTTGACCACAGGTATGGTGCCATGCAACCCCTCTCTAGAACTTGCTCTTCTTGTCTCTGAAACTTTGTACCCAGGGAGCAACAGCTTTCCACTGACCTGCCTGTCCCCGGGCAAACAGCCTTCGGCTCTGTGCTGCTGTGCGTCTGACTTTTAGATGTTGGCAACAAGTGGGGTTGTGGTCTTTATTCCTTCATGACTGGCTTATTTCACTTAGCAGTGATGTTCTCCAGGTCTATCCATGGCCCTGCATATGGCAAGATGCCCTTCCATCTTTTTGAAAGGTGAATAGCATTCCATTGCGTGAGGTATGTCCGGGTTCTTTATCCACCCACCGGCCCTTAGGTTGTTTCTATGTCTTGGCGATTGTGGATTATGTTGCAATGAAAAGTTCTTTCTTAGAAGAAATGAGCGAAACAAAAGCACCAAAATGTTTTCACTTATATGTGAAAGCTAGGGAGAACTGGGAAGTAAAGAAGTCCTCAGATAAATGAGGGAAGACAGTCGGAGTATGTGTGGGAGGAACCACAGAGAAGGGGGCAGGAGAGAGAAGAAAGGGGAGATCTGAGATGGTAACTATACAAGCAACCCTCTGTTCACACATGAAGTTATTTGTTTCCATGTAAAGACTATAGGGGTGACCCGGTGGGTACTGAAGGGGACACACAGAGAATGCTGTGTGCTGTGTACATATCTGTGTTTATCACTCCCAAACTCACTGTGATACGTAATTACATAGCACCAATGGAAGATTGTGTATAAAAAGGGAGCGTGATCATTAATGAGGAAAATGAACTGAAAGGAGAATAAATATGAACACATCTCCTCCAGCAGGGGAATAGAATACACCCTGGGGCAGGGTGGGATGGGCCAGGAGCAAAGCTCCTGAGAGCCCGGGGGCCTCTGCAGAGACCATGTCTTACAAAGACAGCACTTCCCTTAAGTGAGCTCTTCTTCCCCAGCCCACGAGCCCCAGGCTGCAGGAAAAAGCAGACCTGATATTTAACACTCAGCCTTCATGGTATGATTCCATGTGAGGTGCTCTGCCTGGTTAGAATGGAGTCAAGGAATCATCTACATGTTATGATATCAGAAAGAAGACTCGGGTAAATCTGACCAAGAAAGAGGGAGATGACAGGGGAGAAAAAGCAAAGTAAAGCTGGGAGAATAGAAATTTTAAAACAACATAAATAAATAAATAAATAAATAAATAAATAAATACATAAACAAATAAATAAATAAATAGAAATATTAAAATTGAATGAGTAAACAAATAAATAAATGCATACAGAAAAAAAAAAAATGAGCCCGAGGTGGAAAGATGCCTAATAAAATAGACAAGGAATTTTAGAAATATTCATGAAAGAGCTTAACCAAACTAGGACAATTTTTAATTTAAATTTTTATTTTTAGTTTTGTACTGAGAACTGAAGGATCATTATACCTCTGAGCTTCACTCCAAGCCCTCTCCCCATTTTTATTATATTTAAATTTCTGGGGTGCACTGTAGTCATACATCTTAATGGGGTTCAAGATGGTAGAGGCATGCATGCACAGCTCGCTCATTTGGCCCTTCCCCAATTCCCACCCTATTCCCTCTTCTGCCCTCCTCAGGTTTGGCTCAGCGGTTGACTTTGATATGATTGTGAATGTACATCATATGCATTAGGTAATTTCCCTCTTCCCCCTTCCATCTCCCTCAGCACAGGAGGAACTCTAGATGAAGAAGGAGAAACTGTCGATGAGCAAATTAGGTGGCTCTCCCTTTTTCTAAACTTTTGAACAGGGTCTCACTCTATTGCTGAGACTGCCTCCAAACCTGCGACCTTCCTCTCTCAGCCTTCCAAGTACGGGGATTACAGACCTGTGCCACCATGCCCTGCTTTAAACTCAGACAAAATTTAAAGAGTAATGACTTGAAGGCAAGATAAAATGAAAAGTACAGATATAAATGAGAACACATGCAAGAGAAAATTGCAGAACAGCAAAAAACTCAAGTTATAGTATTCAAAAGAAAATATGTGACCGAAAGGAATAGATGCATATAGCTTGGTGAATTCAGACAAAATCAGATTAATTCAGGTAAAATTTTTTAAAAAATGATCATTCAAGCAGTTAGAGAGAAGATAACGCTTGTGGGAGCCAAATAACAACAATTTAAAATTAGAATGAGTGTCCTTCTAGGAAAAATAGTCAACAGGTGAAAAAGGAAAAATAAAAGTGTTTAATGATATGATACAAAAGTATTTTGAAATGGAAAATAAAGCAGAACCAAATCTGTATAATGAAGAAAACAACATTTAAAATAGTGACACTGAATGAACTATTAGACATTTTTGCGTTATTAAATGTTAAAGATTTTAAGATGGCTTTTCTATTCATGCCTTTAAAGAAGTAAAAAATGATTTATGAAGAGTAAAATCTTGTTAGTTTTCTCACTACTTCAAAAATCATATGAAGCAATATGTATCTAGATGTGATCCAGAAATATTTCTAACCAAAGGAATTAGTGTGTTCTAAAGGCAGCACAGAGAACAGCTCCATGAAGATTCTGGGGAGCAGAGATCTTTAAAGGACATCGGACCTCACTATGAAAACCACAGTTCATGACGTCACTTCAAAATAAAGCAAAATATCAGCCCCACCACAAACCTAGTCACAGAAAGTTAATTTTTAGCAAGATCCCAAGGCAGATCACCTGTGGCCATTCCACATCACTCAAGAGAAAAGACAAAGGATCTAGAAGCAACGAAATTGTGGTCAGGAGATCATGAGCATCTCGAGAACTATGTCTACATCATGCTGATAGTTGGCAACGGGAAATCACGGTTACAGGACAACAGCTGGAATGTCATAGTACATCGCAATGTAAACATTAATAAAAGTATGGCTAAAAGTAATTTAGAGGTGAGTCTGGCATAGATTTGTGTTAAGAAGTTTGTCTTTTAGAATAGAGTCAAATGATGTCCTGTAAAAAGAAAATTAATTTAAATCATAAGGATGATTTGACTTTCTTAATGTTTTCATAGCGTATGGTCTTATAATAGAGGAAGCTTTTAGGAGACTTTTATCTTCTGGAACTAAGACACATTTATTTGGACCTCAGCGCCCATCAAGTCCATGTCAGTTTTCCTGTTTCTAGCTCCAAATTCTGTGAAGTTTGGTTCATTTAATTCTTTTTAAGTCTGTTAAAGTATTGACTCTTAAGCCTATGCTTATGCACAAAATAATATTTACTATGATCCTCCCTTAATATTAATGATGGTTATTTGAAATGGTAATAGGTGGAGCGACTTGCAATTACCTTTATTTGTATATTTCTGCTTCATAGGTTCCTAATGAGCATGTATTTCTTTTATCTAAACAACAAAGTAGGCAGGTATAGTGGAACACACCAACGACACACTTCTCGGGAGGCCCAGCAGAAAGGTCACTTGAACCTAGCGGTTCAAGACCAGTCTGGGCAAGAGGCTCCACATAAATAAATAAATAAATAAATAAATAAATAAATAAATAAATAAATAAATAAATTTATTAATTAATAAACACACGCCAAGTGCTGTGTGTATGCATGTTGTTATCACTCTGAACCTCATTATGATACATAATTACAATGTACCAACAAAAGTCTAAAATTAAAAAATAAAAATAAATTAAGCTATACGTAACCCCCAAAGAAAGAATAAGGACGGGTACTCTTTTATGACAGTGTTAAGGCCAGCCTCCTGAACTCAGAATTTTTTTTTTTTTTTTTTTTTTTGGCTAGGATGCCTCTAAAGGATGATATTTGCTTCCTTCCATTGGTATCCAGTCTCCCGACACGTAAATAAAGTGTGTCATGCGCTAAGGAAGTGGACCGGTCTCTTCCCAAGGCACACACCTGTGTTAATACAGAGGCAGTATGGAGTACTCAATACATACCTGTGAAAGGACCAAGCGAACCTTACACTCTCCACAGCGCCTTCATGACCCACCAGGTCTCTTTCACACAGTTGATCATTGGCTGGCTGACTTGAATTTTAAATAAGGCAAAGACTGGAAAATCCAGTGACCTTTTCTCAGTAGGAATCATGATGTGGCTAATTGAGAGTCTCAGAGCTCGGCAGTTGTAAATCTAATCCTTGAGTTTGTATGAACATGACTTTTTCGTGTTGGAATGTGGCTTAATTAAGGAAAATGTCTCATGTGAGGATTCAAATCCCCGTGTAGATTAAATGAGTCTATTTAGGACCCACAAAGACTTTGAGAGTGTCACTTAGACGGTAACACATTGTATCACCTCCCCACACCACTAGGGAATAAAAGTTCAGACTCCAGAGTCAAGGAGTGCTAGAGCCATCTGGGACATCAGAGACCATTAAGAACAAACTCTCATTCTGCCCATAGAACCAACTCACTGTCAAAGAATAATGGGCCCCACAGAAGGAAGTGGCGGGTGAGTCCTCCCTGTCCCAAAGTAGACACCATTGTGGTATATAGTCTAACGGCAAACTGTGAATCCATGTCGCAGAGCAGTTGAGATCCTAACTTTGCCTGACAGTATGTTGAATGAAAATGAACAAGTCAATTTCCCTTTCTTTGACCATCAGTTACCATTCTTTTGAAAATCAAAGAATCACGTTAAGGGATACTGAATAAAAATTACAACAGGCCATTGTTTTGGACTAAGATCCTGCACCAGCTCCCAACAGACCAGGCTACAAATCAAAATGGATTCTCTCAGGTTAAAGTTACATGTCACTAGTCTGAGAGTAGCTACTTGATTATCTGACCTCCTCAGACATCGAGATTAGAGAGATTGCAGCCAGGTTTTCCAAACAGGCCAGTTTCAGTTGGAATGGAAATAAAATCCCCTCTGCTAAATACTTACATTAAAAAGGTAATCTAAATTATCCTAGTGTTAACCAATTATCCTGTCCCCTAACTTGACTTTTATTCTGTCTCCCTATTCCTACCTTACAAAGGAATTGACTTTGAAATTCCCAACCCCACTTTTTGTTTCTTCTTTCTTCAGTACTGTCTCTCTGTCTCCGTCTCTCTGTCTCTCTCCACTTCTCCCTCTCCCTCTCCCTCTTCCTCTCTCTTTTTTCCTTCCATGTGGTACTGGGGTTTGAACCCAGGGTCGTACTATCTCAGAGCTATACTCCCACTACAATTTATTATTTTGAAACAGGATCTCACTAAGTTACAGAGGCTGGCCTCAAACCTGTAATCCTCTGTCTCAGCCTCCCAGGTACTGAGTGTAAGGTGATCGGCAGGACCCAAGAGACCAGAGACCCCAAAGACCAGTCCAATTAGGGAAAATCTGTTGCAGGCAAGGTTAAGCTGCCAGGATGTCTCACACAGGAGAGCAGCAGGGCTAAGGGTAAGCAAAGCATTTTTATATCAGGGGAGCGAGGGAGGGAGTGGTGCCTGGTTTGGGGAATAGCTGGATTTGGTTGCTCATGGGTGTTGGGGGCTGGCCTACGTAGTCAAAGTTGGGATATCACCCTTTATGACTTTTTTCTTGATTTTGATAACTATTTTTTAGACCTGCATTATCATGGTGCAGCCGTACTTGTGAGAGCTAAATAGCTGTAGTTGTGAAATCCACTGGGGCCCATGGACCCTCTCACCTAACACTAGGATCACAGGTATACCCCACCACAACAAAATTAGTGTTTTTCTATATATATAGTCAACCTCCTCTGCTTGGCTCATTAAATCACTGATTCTATTTCACGATACGAAGTGTTGCCTGGTTCAAGAATCAAAGTTAAGCCAATTAATAGCTTCAAATTGTAATTTTGTCCTTTGACAGTGGTTGCTCATCAAACTTGATTATTTCAGCTGTGGAATACTGATTTAACAATAACAACATAATTAAGTGACTTGGAAACCGAACAGATCATCAAACAGAAGAAAGCCGAGATACTTGGGTTGTGATATCTAGGTTGGACCATCGCCTCTGCCATCTTCAGCCAAGAGCCATTACAGCACCGACATTCACATACACTTCTAGGAAAAAAGTCAAAACGTTAAGTGCTTCATTCTTATCATAAAAGGAACAAAAACCACAGAGCCAGGACTAAACCATCTACTTCTATTTGGCAGGACACATTATGGAATCTTGGTGCAAGACTTGGTTTGTTTGTTATAAGGGAGGAATGTTCCACCACCAATAGTGACTCCAGGGAGAATGAGACCTACTCTTAGTTTTGTTAACATGGGTCCACATTGTTCAGGAAGACAACTATTAGACAAGCTGCATCCTATTAGATGCATACTATATGATATGTGCCTGTGTTCCTAAGGATGATCCTGAGGTGACGACATTGCCTAAAAATGTATCACAGCACCCAAAGTCAGGGCCTGAAGCAGGATGAAGTTGGTCTTTATCTGGATCAATGGATCATGTGGAAATCACAAATATCGCCAGAAAAATATTTATTTATTTTTTCTACTGGGGATTGAACTCAGTGACATTCTGCCTTCAAGTTATACTCCAGCTCTTTTTAAATTGAAACGGGGCCTGCTATCTTGCTGAAGCAGGCCTAGATTCTGCAGTGCTCCTGACTCAGCCTCCCTAATCCTGGGATTATAGGTATGGGCCACCATGCTTGGCACTCACAAAAAATTGTATAAGATCCTTACAATAATAATTCTTGCTCTTATATTCCTGATTCTCCATAAGTAGGCAGATAAAAAAAAAAACATGGTGAAGAACACCTGTCTTAGAGGCAATCCATTTAAATACTGGGCGAGTTGGCATTAGCCATGTGTCCTTGGTTACGTGAAGACATTAACCTGAAATACCTTGATGCTGAAGATGGCACTGAATTCCATAAAAAAATAACTACCACTTTAATCAATACACAAATAGGGCGTAAGAGATCACTGTAGGGGTGAGGACGTAGCTCAGTGGTAGAGCACTTGTCTAGCATGCACAAGGCCTTGGGTTTGATCTGTAGCAGTACACACACAAAAAAAGGATGGTGTGATGTTGATTTGTTGATAAGAAGTAGCCTCTCACATGAATGAGAATGGAGTCATCATGGCAGCTGGGGAGGCCTGGGAGGAGAGAGATGTCTCCACTCCTGTGGTCCTTCCCCTAGCATCTTGCTTTAATTGAGGGTTGCAACCAAAGCATTATAAGAAATTGTTAATCACAGGAAATAGCGAAGCAATCATGGCGTGAGCCAGATAATAACATCAAGGTAGTCGCAGATGAATCAGGGAAGAAAAGTCTAAAAAACTTTCAGGGTCTTTGCATATTGGTCAGGGTCCCTGGTTATTGGCCTCACTTGGTCCTTGGAAACTTGGGTATGTGTAAACAATTCCCACTTGGGTGGGCAGGTTGTGCCCCTCCCAAGCCAGACCGAGGTGACCTCAAAGCAGGTGACTAACAATGCTCCCAACAGAAAAAAGGAAATTGTGGTATGCAAATAACTAGATTAGTAGAATACTGCTTAGTTGGTCTAAATGTGTAAACCTACTTTTGAGTATCAGTCAGATAACTTAGTGCTGGGACCTCAAGCAATGTATGTAACTGTTCTCTACTTCCTTTCATTCCAGATGAAAGATGATTAATAACATGGTTTCAATAAGAAAACTGCACATGTGTATCGCCTGGCAAAGAGCACAGTACTGACCCTGTTTAGTAAGTGGGAACAAGTACTTTTGTTTTCCCTGGACTAACGTATATTTTTTCTTTCCCTGGACTAACACATTTCTTTTCTTCTTTGTGCATACTTTAAAACCTGGGTGTTATCTGTTCTCTGAAATTACTCCATTAGTAAGTACCAGATACATATTTGTTGAACTAATTACTTAATTAGAAGAAGAATATGGATGTCCTCCCTAGAATCCACCAGACTGACTAAGTTCCTCTACCATGGAGGGGTAGTATTATTTTTCCCCTGATGGCTTTTGGTGCCATTGTTAAACTCTCCAGGAAAAGCCGACAGAGAGCCATTTTAAATTCTTGAGTTACACTTCCTAGAGATGGATTGTGACCAAATCTCCTAGCTGGTAACTACAGATGGTGTCTCTTCCGCCATAAAGGTGTTTCATCTGTTTTTCTTGCCACTTCTTAGGCTATTTGCCACAATTAAGTACGGCAGCAGAAAGTCCCACAGGCTGGTTTATGTTGTGTTTAAAAAGTTAATTAAATTGCCAAGTTGTTAAGTTGTTAAATTTAAAGTTAAAAAAAAAATCTATTAGCAAGTTTCCTCCTGATTAAAGTCGTGAGACCCATGTGTTTGATTTTCAACTTGGTCCTCTCCAGCAATAAACATTAAAAATAAAACAATTCAGTTTTATGACTGAGCCCTCTGCCATGCTTTGTGTTTGATGCACTAGGGAGAGAAAAAGGGCAGCTGAGTTGCAATTCTTCTGAACACACAAAACTTCCAAAGAACACGTTTCTCCAGGCAGTGGGAGTGGGTGGGTAGGGCGAGTTAAAACTGAACATCTGGATAAAGTGCTTTTTTCTCTTTTATGATCCACTCTCAAGAGAAAGTAGTGAAACTCGATGCCCTTCCTTTTCTTAGAGCTCTAGATTCTATGCTTGGGCGTTGGAACTGGGCAATATTATGGACCAATGGTTTTAGGAGGCAGGTAATATAGAATGACATTAAAAGTAGCTCTACCCACAGAGGTTGGGTAGTATGAAGGTTAGTACAGAGTCCAGCTTCCGGGGCTTAGGTTCAGTGCCTGTCCATGCAGCCTGTGATCTTGGACAGGTCCCTCAGCTCCATTGCCACAGGTTTTGATCTGTGGGTTTGACAATATCACTTAACACATGAAGTTCATATGAGGATTAGATGAATAAAATACAGTGACTCGCAGAACAGTGCTGAGCATAAAGCAGGATGCATAATAAATATTAGCTGATATTATCATAGATCACACGAAATGCATTGTGATCTATGTGCACACACATGTGTACATGTATATGCATGTATCTATTTACCTGTTTACCTATCGATATACCAGGTATACTATTTACCTATCTATCAGTATATCAGCTATTTCTAAGAGATAACTTAGAGGAAATTACAACAATACATTCAGATCTGAAGAGATGCTTTCATGAAGCCAGTGTTAGAATAATGGGAGCTAGGAGTAGGTAGAGGCCTTGGAAGACATCAATTCTACCCTAACTGCTGAGTGAATCTCCCTTGCCACCCACTGACAGGTTGCCTTTGGTAATGTGATGTGGGACTCTCTGGCAGCCTGTTCTACTGCTAGTGAGGTCTAAGTTTTGGAAATCTCATTCTTCTATTGATCTGAGGTCTGTGTCCTTTCCATATTGGGTTATGCAGAAGACGCCTGTTCCGGTTTTTGTGTAATAGCTTTTCAGAGACTTGAAGGCAAAAGTCAAGAGTCAAGGCTTCTCCTCTGCAAGAGAAATCCCTTCCCCATTCATGGACGCACACTCAGGATTTATTCCAAATGTCACCATCTTGAAAGCCTCCCTACTGTCTCTGGGAATTACTAAGCACACTTTACCCAGGGCTCTTATGTTTTCCTTGGCTGATCCCAGCCCAATGACTATGAATGTGTTTATATTTGTTTGCTTTCTCTGTTCCCTCAACTAACCTGTTATTTTGGAGACTAACTACTGATTCATCTCTGTATCCTGGTACACACAATTATGACTATGAAACAGTATAGTGGTTCCCTCAAAAAGTAAAAACAAACCTGTCATATGACTTGACACAAGGTCTTGAAGCTGTATTTGTATACCAATATTCAGAGATGTGTTATTGACCATAGCCCCAAACTGCAATCACCCTCCTTTTGTCTATTGATGAGTGAATTAATTAAGAATACAGTAAAATATGCTTCTTCCTCAAAAAGGGAGAACATTTTAATGCATCCACCTTAGTGTACACATCCTGATGGATGAACCTGGAAGACATTACACTAAATGGAATAAGCTAGTCATATGAAGACAGAAACTGCATGATTCCACTTATATTAAGAAACAGATCCGTATAACAGAACACAGGATGTTCTGGTCACCAGAGGCTGAAGAAGGTGGATGGTGAACTGCTCAGTGGGTTGAGAGTTACAGCTCTGCTGAATGTAGAGCATTTTGGAAATGGAAAGGGATAGATATTTGGGATAACAATATGAATGTACTTAATCTCACCAAATTATATACTTCATAGTGGTTAAAGTGGTAACTTTCATATTGTATCTATTTTATCACAATAAAAATTAATAATTAGCCAGGCACCTACAATCAAGTGTAGAGTACCCCCATTCAAACCCTAGTAACATAAAAATAAATTAAATTTAAAAATAAAATAACTGCCAAGTGAATGAATATATGTTTTAACTGATATGAGTAAAAGACTATAATTTTCTCGATACCTTGGGCAACACAAGAAGATATTGTGATAAGCCTTTTTTCGGTCCCTCTAAAAACTGCACCATTTAGATAGCTTCTTATTCTATAGTCTCCCAAAGCCGGTGTGAAAAAGAACAAAGTCACATTAAGCTGATCCAAGAGGTCCGCACAAACCCTGTTGTTAGCTGGGCGTGATGGTGCACACCTGTAATCCAAGAACTTGGGACGCTGATAGAGGAGGATTTCAGGATCAAGGCTAGCCACTACAAACTTGGAAAGACTCTGTTTCAAAACACAAAATAAAAAAGGGGTTCGGTCATACCTGGGAGGTTAGAATACCCCTGGGTTCAATTTCCAACAACAACAGAAAACCTTATTTTTTGTTGTTGTTGCTGTTGTTACCTTTTTATGAGGGGAGCTGTGGTTTCCATTCTATTTCTTTGAAAATTAGGCCTTGCAGACTGGCTCCACAGCACTGAAGGTTTAGTGGGAAATGCACTGAGTTGCCCTACAGTGGTTAGCAGGGAATGCTTTCTCTGGGGGAAAATGACACCATCTGTATAAACTTTTAAATTTACAGAGAATTATTTTTGCCAAGATGTCCAGGTTTTAATTTCAACTGCCAATAAGTTGATGGTGTGTCCTTAGGTGGTTACTGTCATCTCTCACTGAATATCAACTTCACCATCCAAAAAACAGGGCTCAGATCTGCTTCTTCACGAAGAAAACAGTAAAACATAAAATTTTCCTTTATTTTTCTCCCCCACCCTCACTTTCTTTTTTCGGTAATGGGGATTGAACTAATGAGCATTTTACCTCTGAGCTACATCCCAGGTCTTTTTTTTTTCTTTTTAGAAAAGGCATTTAAATTGATTGTCTAATGTCACATATCAAAAACGAGACATATGAGTGTTGTTATTTTTGTGCTTTTATTAGTACAATATAGTCTCACATAATTTATATCATGTTGACAATGACATACATGTGGTTCTTGGTGTTTCCCCCTTGCCTCCCCATTTTCCTCCATCCCCATACTGAGTACCCAGATTGATGTTAATATATTCACATGTATACACATGGTCTATGGTAGTATTTCCGCTAGACCCTAATATCTCCTCCCTGGCTCCCTGAGGAATTCCAATCAGCAATAAAGAAAAGTAAAATTATGTCATTTGCAAGAAAATGGAAGGACTTGTAGAAGATTATGTTAAGTGAGATTAGCCAGTCACGGAGTATAAAGGGTCTTGGAAGAGGCTGACCTGAAAGAGGGTCAGAGGGTTCTTTCATGCATCGGCCCCATGAGGGGCTGGCATGCAGCTTTGGACATTCAGGCATTCAGGGGCCACATGTGTACAAATTACTCCAAAGTCCTTTCTAAAGGTATCATCAAATACCCAGAAAACTATATTTTAAACACAATATGCACACCTAAATTGAAAGCATTAACTCTTTCAAGTTTGCATTATATTGGTTCTGAGATATTGCAGTATCCAACAATTTAGGAAAACACTTTCTTACCCACCTTGCTATGAAGAAACATTGCTTTATAGGGCTCAGGCCTTATGGGTTTTCCTCTGTACTTGGTTGTATTAACATTTGAGGATATGATATGGACATTTATTTATTTTTTTTTTGCTAGTACTGGGGTTTGAACCCAGGGTATTCTATCTAGAGTTATACCCTCCAGACTTATTTTTTTATTTATTATTTTGAGACAGGGTCTCACTGAGTTGTAAAGGGCCTCACTAACTAGCTCAGGCTGGCTGTGAACCACAATCCTCCTGTCTCAGCCTCCCAAATGCTGGGATTACAGGAGTGTACCACCACACCAAATTTATATTTGTTTATTTTTGATATTGGGATTGAGTCTGGGCATTTTATTTCTGAGATACACCCCTAGGCCATTTATTTATTTATTTATTTATTTATTTATTTATTTATTTATTATTTGGTTATTTATTTATAGTTATTTATTTGGTTACTTATTTATGTATGTATTTATTTATTTGAAGCATGGTCATGCTAAGTTGCTGAGATTGTCACTATATTGCCGGGGCTGGTCTTGAGCCTGTGATCCTCCTAGCTCAGCTTCCCAAGTACTGGGATTACAGGTGCACATCATGAGGCCCTGCTCTCATTTGTCAACTCAAACATTACCTTGTCAAATGTGTCCTGAAGGACAGTAATCATCGTGGAGACCTTTAATTTCTTTGTAGCCTATCATTGCCCAACTCATGCAACCTTCAGCCTCCAGGATGTGTGTAATGGTCCTCTCCTAGATAAAAAATTATCTCCCCAGACCTTAGACCCCCCTAAAAAAACCCACTATCCTCTATTCTCATTCCATAGAACCACACGCAGAACATTTTCTGAAACAGAGTTTCCTGGAATCAATAGGAAAGTAGCAAATGCCCAGTGGGAAACAGGACAGGGCAGGACCCAGCAATGGCCTTGGGCTACCAGCATCTCAGCTTCTTTACTGGGATGAAGGACTGGAGGAAAGTTTTCACTCCCGCTCCTGAAGCTCGGCTGTGGCCACGCGGATGCCGGTAACTGGATTTCATTATGGAAATTCTGCTGAAGAGGCCACAGGCTCCAAAATCCATTAAACTGTTTTCTGTTGCTTTACATATTCTTCTGCGATAAAAATAGCTTGATATTTGAATTTAAGAAGCCACTGCCTAAAGGGTAACAGATGGATTTTAAGAAGATTATAATAAAGAGGGGGATTAGCAAAAAATAAAAATAAAATGGGAGTTGGGGACAGGATAGTTCTCCCTCTTAAAGCAAATCAGTTTGGGGGGTGACATGCTTTCCAGAATGTGACATTACCCTCTTTGGAAGTAAAACCTCTCAGCCTCTTGGTCACACTCAGGGAATTTGTGGGTGGGGACTGCTGGGCTTATTTCATACAACTCTCTTCCACGACTCATGGGGTGAGTTTTCAAGTTCCTTCTCTTGAAATGCCATGTGTCTTTGAAGGTTCACTCAGTACAACTCTGTACAGAAGAACCCCTTCTTTCTGGTCATGTCTGCCTTCCATTACCATGTGTCGCAGTATGCCAGTCAACCTCAATAAGCTAGCATTTGATCAGTGTCCGACCTTGACTCAAAATAATGCAATCAAGCCAGGCATGGTGGCACACACCTGCAATCCTAGTACTTGAGACCTAAGAGAGGTGGGTCAAAGATCCAAAGCCTGTCTCAGCAACTTAGTGAGACACCTTGCAACTTAGTGAAACCATGTTTGGGGGTATAGCCTAAAGGTTGGATGTGCCTGAGTTTAATCTTTGTTATAAAAAAAATAAAGAAAATAGAAAAAATTAGTGTGATAGACTTTTTTCTTCTTAGTGATTTAAAATTGCTTTTCTGAAAATCCATTTCATTAGGATTTCTTCTCTAAACAACTAGATCAATTTGCCGTACTGGGGATGGAACCCAGGGGCATTCCACCTCCAAGATACACTCCTGGCCCTATTTTTAATTATTTGTTTGGCAAAGGGCCTCACTAAGTCGTAGCTGATGTTGTCCTCGAACAGTGATCCTCCTGTCTCAGCCTTCAATGTGTCTATTTTAAAACACCACTGCAAATGCTAACAGCCAGCCATGCTAATGCTAATACTGCCATTTACCACCCATGTATTGACTGTCCCCCCTTTGAAGGTCTTTAAACAGTCCTTTCTTTTCTGCACTACCCCAATAGTCTCAAATCCCACAGGTGTCCAGATTGTTGAGAAACTCAGTGCCAGCATAGTATTAAATTTTCCCAGATTATCAAAGCAAAGTCACGCACTTCTACCTTGAGAATTCTTATCCAAACACTAATTATAATTCCCAGCCATCATATCCCAGTAGTTACCAGTAAGGCATAATTGTAAAATTACAACAATCATCACTTGCCTCTATTTGTTATATATTTTACTTTTCCCTATCTAGAGATAGTTGTTTTCATTTAATTCTCCTCTGCTTGTAGTACTTCTCCAACCAACTATGCGAACACGTTTTATTCTGCACTTGAGCAAAAGCTGTACTTTCGCAAGATTCCAAGTATTTTTGCCACCATTGTTTTTCCCCGTAGGCTATTAAGTAGAGTGGGTAAATGATCAGAAACCTGTCTAATTCTCTCCCATGTATTTGTAGTCTGCTTTTTTTCTTTCATCGAAACATGTGAAAATATATATCTTAACCTTATGGATTTGTATATTTTTAAATTTTTTATTGGTGCATTGTAGTCATTCATCTTAATAAGATAAAAAACTTGTGGAGACATACATGCACACATCATCCAGTTAATCCTTACCCAAGCTCCACCCCATTCCCTCCCCCTCCCTCCTTCCCCTGCTTAGCTTAGTGATTAACTTTGATATATTTAAGTAGATCATGTGCTTTAGAGAGTTTCCCTCTTCCCCCCTCCCCTCCCCTCAGTTATGTCACCTTATTTGCTCCTCTATAGGATCTCCTCCTTCATCTAGAGTTCCTCCTGTTACCCATTTCTTCCCTAGCTTTTGCATATTAGGGGAAGCATCCCATTTCTTCTTTTCTTGTGACTGACTAATCTCACTTAGCATAACGTCCTCCAGTTCCATCCATTTCTCTGTAAACGATGTGATTGTGTTTTTCTTTATGGCTGAGTAAAATTCCATTGTGTACATATCCCACAGTTTTGCAATCCATTCAGCTGTTGATGGACATCTTGGCTGGTTCCATAGTTTGGCTCTGGTGAATTGTGCAGCTATGACCATAGATACACATGCATTAGTTTGGTAGTTTTGTTTCCTATCTTTTGAGTAGATACCCAGAAGTGATATTGCTGGATCAAACGGTAAGTTTGTTCCCATTCTTCTGAGGATCCTCCATACTGTTTTCCAAAGTAGTTGTATTAATTTGCATTCCCACCAACAATGTAGTAGAGTTCCACTTATCCACATCCTTGTCAGCATTTATTGTTGTTTGTGTTTTGAATGATTGCCATTCTAGTTGGAGTTAGATGAAATCTCAGGGTAGTTTTGATTTGCATCTCTCTGATTGCCAATTATGTTGAGCATTTCTTCATGCATTTATTGGCCATTTAAATATCTTCTTTCTTGAAGTTTCTATTTAATTCACTTGCCCATTTTTGATATTTTCTATCTCTAATCTCTAGTATATACTATCTGGATTTGTATATTTAACTAATAATTACTATAATTTTGTATACATGTGTCTATCAGAAAAATGTGGGGTTTTTTTTCCATCTGACAATTCATGATTAATGTTTCTCTACAGTCTGACCTTTTGATCTTTGAAAAACTCCACTTGTTAGAACCTTAAGACATTTCTGGATTTTATCACCAAATCTCTGACTTTATATTGGAGTTTTATAGCCGGGTAGCTAAATAAGTGCAGTGATTGTGAGGATGAGGTTGTATGGATTTTAGATCAAGAGGCAGAATATCACCGGTGCCCAGGGCTATCCTTCCTCAGTCACTCTCCTCCATCTCCCCCCACCTGCACAATAATAATCAATATTTGGATTTTTAACGTTGTCTAAATAAAACAATAAGTTATATGCTATTTTCTCTGTGACTTCTTTCATTAAGTATTATGTTTGTAAGATTCATCAGTGTTGTTCCACACAGTTGACCATTTTTCTCATTACTGTGTATTATTCCAGTACATGAATATGCTACAACTTATTTGCCAATTCTATCATTGATGAACTTTAGGGGGATTTCAAATTTTCTCCCAGGATTTTGAAGATAAGTTCTCTATTTTCTACTGGGCTCTATTGAGGAGGAAGCCACAACCTATTTATTATCACTTTTACATAACTGTCTCTTCTCTGCGGGGGTCTGACATTTTATCTGAATATCTGCTGTCTTGGGTTTGCATTGCGATGTCTTGGTATGGACTTATATTTGGTAGGAACTTTTTTTTAGTTCAGCTATTTCCACAAGAACAATGAATGTTATTGGCATCCTTTGTTCTTCCTGACAGTTTGGTATATTGCACAATTACTTCATTTACTCCTTACAACATGCCTGCAAGGAAGAGACTGTTTTATACAACATGCAGGTCAGCAGACTCTGACTCAAAATATGAATCACTTCAGCTCAATTTGAAAGAATAGCAAATTTAATAATTATCCTAAATATGGCATATTTAGTAATACCTAATTCTAGGTGCAAATGTATTCTTATGGTATAGGTTGCCCCAAGGTGGTGATAAAAAATTGAAGGCACTCCACCAATACAAACGAAAAGTATAAATAAATCCAAGGGTTTCATAACCAAATATTTTTGGAAGATGTTAGGCTATATAAAGTTTACTTATTTTGCTTTAAATACAAGACTTAAATTCTTTAATGTGGTTCTGAGCTCTAACCATCCCCAGGGGAAGATGCAAGGGATAAATAGTTTGCAGCATTTCCTAAATATAGAAGCTTTTTAAAGATTATGATCTGTTTGTTTTTCTACAACATTTTATTATGAAAATTTGCAAACAAATGGGAAACTTGAAAGAATGATAAAGTGAATATCCATGTACTTACCACATAGGTCCTGTAATTATTGCTTTTCTGTATATGTCCAATATGTCTACTTACCTATCCATCCTTCCTTCTATCATTCATCCACCCATCCATTTATCCCTTTATCTATCAACCTATTTTACTTTTGGAACCCTTTTAAAGTAACTTATAACACACCAGTGTTCTTTAAACATAAACACCTGTACATGTACATTACTAATTAGACTTACATATAATTCCAAGCTATATTCTTAATTGTGTTAAAACTTATGTCAAAGTCACAAATATTAAAGCTACTAAACAATGACATTTGACAAAGTCATAGGTCTGTGCGACCCAGATTCATCATCCTGGGCTATTTCTACATCTCCTCAGGCAGTATTTATCTACCCAGAGGAAATTGCTTTCCTGCATTCTTTTTTCCCCTACGACCCCAGATAAAAATCACCCTTTGCATTTTCCCAACACATAGTTGTTTCACTCATTTTAAAACTTTATTTAAGTAGAATATACTTTCATTCATCATGATAATTTGAGGTTCATATATATTGTCACTGTTATCTCAGGTCCCCCCCACCTCTCATGTTCCTTGGGATTGAACCCAGGGGCAGTCAACATCTGAGTTATACCCCCAGACTTATTTTGTTTCAATTTGCAAACAGGGTCTCACTAGGTGGATGAACTAACTATTGGCTGAAACTTTCCTCAAACCTGCAATCCTCCTGTCCAAGTCTTCCAGCACTGAGATTACAAGCATGGGCTTGTGAGTGGGTGTGTGATTACCACACCTGGCCTCTGATGTCTATAGATGGTATAAAACTCTTTGCCCCAAGCATCACTCAGTCAGCTTACTGTGGAATGCATTTTAGGGATGCTGGGGCGGTGACTTAGGAAAGTAATGAGAATTTATCCAAAGAAAATAAAGTTTTTATCTTCAGTACAGAAAAACAATGATCAACTTTCATTTTTTAAATATTTTACCTGTACAAAATAGGCAGTACTTAATAATTAGAATGGACGAGAGGACGAAGTGTTGATTTATTTTCAGTGTGAGTCATTTTAATAACTATTGCTACAACAAATCCAAATTGACAAGGGTTACTGTTTTCAATGTAACGCAAAACAGTTTACCTGTATTTGGAGGTTGTGTGAGAACCGGAAACGAAATCCTCTAGACACTGTAAAGCCCTTTGTGAATGCTGACTACTGTCATTAACAGCAATGACGCACAGGAATTTAAAACAGAAAGAAAATATAAGGATCACTCTTCATCTAGCAATGTTGTTTCTATTTTAAATGATAATTTTATTCTTACAAATGTGTCTATATTATACAGACTATTAAAATATTCAAACTATTTTTATGAAACAAATATACCAAAGTTGCAGAAAAATTAGAACACAGAGAAGTATGTGATTTTTAATGCTCTCAAAAAAAAACTATATTGAATACTGTCAACTATCTAGAATGACTAGCAATGTATCAAGAAATATTGAGATGTTAAGTTCAGACGTTAAGAAAAAAAATGGCTAATTGGCTAATGGAGGTTAATACGGGATTATAACCCAAGTCACTTCAAATGCTCCTCTACCACATTTCTGCTATGTTTTAATTGTATTCCCCATAAATACAAATTTTATTTAACTATGTTAAAAAATGTCACCTAAAGCCAGGTGTGGTGGCACACGGCTTGTAATCCCAGCATTCAGGAGGCTGAGACGGGAGGATCATGGTTTCCGGGAAGCCGCAGCTAATTAACGAGGACTTTTGCCACTTAGTGAGACCCTGTTTCAAAATAAAGAATAAAATATGGGGCTGGGGGTGTAGCTCAGAGGAAGAATGTCCCTGGGTTCCATCCCCAGTACAGCAAAAAAGAAAAAAAATTGTCACCTAAACATACCTTGGATTTTAAGAGGACCAAATAAAACCTTTTATGATATATACAAGGGTGTCTAGCATCCTGATTGGCCTAAGACTGTCCTGAGTTTAGCAATGAAAGTCCTGTCTGCCTCCAAAAGTCTTCAAACCTAGAACACCATGTGGCTGATCACCTCAAACCTTCCCTCCATTCAGGGGCAGTGTCAAAGAAGTCCGCATTCTAGTACTCTTAAATGTCAGACAATCACACAGTAAGTGCTTACACACGTAGGTTCCCATCACACTGAGCCTCAGTATGTTATATAACCGCCATGTAGCCATTAAACAAAAAGAAGGCCACACTATTGCCTTCTCAAAGGGCAATCCGAAAATGGCTTTAAATCTGTTCTCAAATGTCCTATTAGAAGCGGGCGTCATAGAGGAGATGCTTCATGTATCGCTTCATTGTTAAGCTGTCTTTATTTAGGGGTTGTGGGGATCAGTGCTCAAGAGTGAAGCCATTTGAATGGACATTCTGGATTTCCTGGATTTATTTATTTATTTATTTATTTATTTATTTTTGGTGGTCCTGGGGTTCCTGGAAGCCCTTCTACCTTCGGGCTACACTCCCAGACCTATTTTTTTTTATAATTTTTTATTTGGAAACAGGGTCTCTTAAGCCAGTGCAACTGGCTTCGAACCTGCGCGATCCTCCTGTCTCCGCCTCCCAAGCGCGGGGATTACAAGCGTGCGCCACCACGCCCGGTAAGGATTTCCTGGATTTAAATCTCTGACCTGCTTCTTACTAGCTATGTGAATTGGAGAAGATCTCTTCATCCCTGTGCTGGTTTGGCTATGGAACACACCCCAGAAAAGCTCATATGTTGGCCACGTAGTGATGTCAAAAGGTGAAATAATCGAACCAGGGCCCTAACATCATTAGAGGGTACACACATCGATAGATTCGTCATTAGGATACACTTTCTGGGTGGTAAGTATCTTGCCTTTGAAATGGGGGAGTAACTGCCTATCTCTCGTGTTATTTTGTGGATGAAATGAGATCGCACATATCCAGAGCTCAGCCGTGCGCCCGGCGAATTGTTTGCCTCCTGCAAGAGGTAACTTTTATGATTTAATATGCAAGCCTTGGAATAAAAGCTTGAAGACCAAGCCGGGAACAGCTTCCACAGGGACCCGACCAGTAAACATGCCTGATGGTTTGATTCAACGGGGAAGTTCAGCTCTACCAGATGAAAAGAGGAAGAAACAGCTCAACAGCAGGCACTCGCCCTGGCTCCAAGGGTTAAACAAAGAGGTAACTGCTGCTACCTTGGAGTGTTTTTGTCACCCTCTTTTAATGTGAAACCTTTTCATCTGCACTAAAGCTTCAGAAGCCAGATTTCCCTGAAGTCACTTTGAGACTTGTGCTAGCAATGGGACTGTAATTACCTTCCTCAGACACAAGGATGGCTCTTGTCTTTAAAGAGGAAAGAGACAGAGGGGAGGGCTCTCTTTCTTTCTTCCTTCATGCATTCTTTCTTCTTTCTTTTATTTTTCCCCCAGATTGAAATCTTTTGTTCTTGGCACTTTCCATATGCCATCCTTTAATATTTAATCAGCCCCACCTCATCAGAAGACTGCTGGCCTCATTAGATAATTAATGGTTGCCGGCCTCACATTTGCTTCAGTTAATACATCTGCAGCCAGCAATTAGCGCCCGAGTTTATTAGTTGTTCTTTCCTGGCTTCATTTATTGGGGAGGCGATTCTGCTTTTGATTGGAGCCACTGGGACTAGCGGGTGTGGACAGCTTGCCCCTGCTTCCAGGGGATTATTTCATTTACATTATTATTATTATTATTTTTTTTTTTTGCTACAGTTTTGCAACACTGTGAATCCTGGCCCAGCCTTGAACAGTTGGTGAGGAAGATATCCCTTTTATAATTTAGAAGATAATTGGGTAATTCTGCGCAAGAGAGAGTGGCTGGCTGTAAAGTTGTTTTTCTGGCTTTGGGTGGGACACGGAGATAGGAGGGAACCAGCTAGTTAACTTCTTCTTTGGAAAATGTCTGTTGCGTCTGTTTTGTTTTTTTTTTTGTTGTTGTTGTTATTGTTTTTGTTGCTGTTGTTTGGTTTTTAAAGCCATAGATTGAAGGCTGAGGAATTTTGCTTTAGGAGGAGTGCAAGCTAAAAAGTGTGGTTTAATGTGCCGGGCAGTTAGTTAGCTCAAGGGAAATCCTGTGGCCAGAGGTGGGAAGTCACCATAGAACGAGGCTCTGACATCATACATCTCTAGACTCAACTTCTCCCCTTGGGCCCTGGCCCTGCCTCAATTTTTCTAACTAAGTGGAATCCTGTCATTTTCAGCAGGTTTTCAGGAGTGCTTTCTGAGTGCCCCTGCCCCCGTGGCAGCTGGTTCATCCCTGGTGATTAAAATCTTGGCATATCACCAAGACTATTTGCCTTGTCAAATCCTATTTGGCTCCAGATGCCGGGAACTGGGGAAGATGAACGTTAAGACTGCAATGATGATGGGGTATCTGAATGAAGTGAGGGCGATGTTCTGTGCATCCATTAGAGAAGAAAAAAGAGCAAGGAAAATGGAGCTTCACCAGTTACAGGCAAGGTAGGAATGAAAAGGTTTTAATTCTTTTAATATTATATTTTATTTTTTTGCGGGTCTGGGGATGGAGCCCAGGGACATTCGGCCTCTGAGCTACACCCCCTTCCCTATTTTTTATTCTTTATTTTGAAACAGGGTCTCACTGACTTGCAAAGAACCTCACTAAGTAGTTGAGGCTGTCCGCGAACCATGATCCTCCTGTCTCAGCCTCTCAAATGCTGGGATTACAAGCATGTGCCACCATGCCCGGCTTGATGTTACATTTTTTAAGCCACAGTCTCTTTGTCAAGACTGAACTAAATATCTGCACTATAAACACAAGGAAGAAAGAATGATATGGGAGATGGAGTCACAAGCATTTGCTGACCATTTCCCATATGTCAGAAATCCTTTTGACACATTGACTGTTTTCCTCATTTAATCCAGAGGCATCTGCACTGCTGTTCGTTTCGTGGTATTGATAAGAAAAACAGAATCCTGCAGATTCAAGCTTCTTTCCCCAGGAGCACAGAACTTACATGCCTCTGAGCTTATCTGCTGAGTCCCAATCATGCTTGAGCCAATTTGTATAGATAATTTTATTTCTCATGCTCCCAGAGACTCTGCCCTGCCCCAGATCACTCCCCAAGAAGGGAGGCTGTGATTCCCAAGCCTCTTTCTACTGTTAACAAGACTGGTACCAGCTAAGGACCCAACTAAGTCTCACGATGAAGGACTAGGCTACAAGGATGCCTAGGCTACAAGGATGCCTAGGCTACAAGGATGCCTAGGCTACAAGGATGCCTAGGCTACAAGGATGCCTAGGCTACAAGGATGCCTAGGCTACAAGGATGCTTAGGCTACAAGGATGCCTAGGCTACAAGGATGAGGCTCTGCATGCAGGGCATCATGCACTAAATTCTGGAATTTTCTATCTTAATACCAAAGTGCTTCGGATGAGTAGACACCTTGCGAATGCTTCTTGAGACCTGCACAGTAAGACGGATATATGTATCGATTTGCTTATTGAGTATTTTTTCAGGGTCAGTTGAGATCTTAACCCTGGGCAGAGTGCTATAAGGAATAAACCACACCATAGTAAAAGTCAGAAGGTAGAAAATGGTCATCCCAGAACAGAGTTTCTCAAGTTTACATGGACACACAAATAATATGTGTGTTCTAGTCCTGCTGAAACACAAGTTCGGATTATGAAGGGTGAGTGGAAGGTGGGATTCTGAATGTCTAAGGAGATCCAGGGTAATGTTATATTGGAGATGCAGCAGTTCTCAAACCAGAGTGAGTCTTAGAGTCCTTTGAAGTATTTGTGTTTCTAAACACCAATTTCCAAACACCATCCCAATCCATCATTTGACATCTCTGGAGATGCACTCAAAATTGAGTATGTTTTTTAAGTACCCCAGCTGATTCTAACACACACTCAGAGTCACTGGTTTAACAGGATAAACCTCAGCAGAACAAGGCAGCCACATTCCATGTGAGTAAAAGAAACCAGGAGAGTCGACAGGGGCTGACAAAGGGTATTCCTATTTATCAGACAAGAAGGGAAGCCCTCCTGGGCTGTGAGCCACCTGGTTCTCTCAAAGCTCCTCAGCCGGGTGCACAGTCCAAATGCACAGGGGCATGACTGGCCTTCTCACCAAGCCCATACCAAGTTTCCTGGGAAAATATAGATATGCTGTCAAGATTCTCATCTGTAAACTTCTCCAGTACCAGCCAGGCATAGTGGTGCACATCTCAGTGGTGCTGAGGCAAAAAGACTGCAGTTTCAAGGCCTGCCTCAGCAACTAAGCGAGACCAAATAAAAAAAATAAAAATAGCGCTGGTGGCACAGCTGAGAGGTAGAATACTGTTGGGTTCAATCCCTAGCAAAATACACACACACACACACACACACACACACACACACACACACACACACACACACACATCCCCAGCACCTTCCCAGCTGACAGTGAGTGGTTGAGACCAAAGAGAAATGGGAAGGTTTTTTTTTTTTTTTTTTTTTTCAGTACTGGGGCTGGAACCCAGGGGCATTCTATATCCGAGCTATACCCCCCAGCCCTACTTTTTATTCTTTATTTTGAAACAGGGTCTCACTGAGTTGCAGAGGGACCCACTAAGTAGCTGAGGCTGTCCTTGAATTGTGATCCTCCTGTCTCAGCCTCCAGAATGCTGGGATTACAAGCTTGCGCCTCCGTGCCCAGCATGGGCAAGTTCTTTGCAAAGGCTTTGAAGAGCCTTAGCAGAACAAGGCACAGTTACTAATAACACTTTACCCTTGAGGCGCACAAGCTCTACGAAGTGGTAGAAGACTCCAAGCCAATTACTGTAAGCACAATGCAATTCTAAGCACCTGTAGTATACAGTTTTGTTAAAAACACATCACATCTGTCAGATTTTATTCCCTTTATAAGCTAAAAGAATTAAAGAGACCTTAGAATGTTTTTGAGAGTAGTGGTTCCTGGAATGTGCCATTTAGCATTGACAAGGAGAAATTTTTTAGAAATAAAGTTATTGGGAGCTAAAATTCATGGCCTAAATCTGTAGTCCCACTACCTGGGAGGCTGAAATAGGAGGATTACCGGCTAAAGCAATTTAGTGAGACCCTTGTACAAAACAAAGTAGGACTGAAGGTGTAGCTCAGAGGTAGGCTTCCCCTGGGTTCAATCCCCAGTACTATATATAATATATTGCACATAATAGTGAGACTGATAGTGATGAATTCATATACACACATAACATTATTTGATCTGAGCAGGATATGATTTTTTTTGGTGGTCTATGAATAAACCTGAAAATAATAATGTAGGAGAAGAATAATGGATTTTGGTGATTATATGAAAATGCATTTCGTACATGTTTAAGTGACACCGGCGAAGCAATTTAAAGAATTTGTTATGGACTTTTCTGTACTGCAACTTACATAACACCTGCAATTTAGGGACTAAGTAGTAAGTTGGTGCAGATGGAACGTGGACAGCTGTTTAAAGGTCAAAGAGGATGGTTCTGATCTGGCCTCTACAGAGTGACCTGTGTTTATTCTATGCAGCTCCATGCCTTCGTCCCTGCTGCATCTCTGGCAAGAAAATCAAGTGCTTCTATGATCATAGAACTTGCACAGGGGAGCCTAGAAGGACTGTACCTTTCAAGAGGTGACTCTAAGAGGAGCTGTCCATGGTGCCCCATCGATGTCCCCGACTCAGAACAGACATCCAGCCTTGGAGACATTTCTTTCTCTCCAGCGAGTGCTGGCTAGGCTTGCAGACACCACCCAGCACCAAAGCTTGAGGTTTTCTCCTTAGGACTGGAATGCAGGCTTAGAATTTGCAAGTTTACTTTCAAGAATTTCCCATAAGGACATAGCCACAGAAGTATATAGCCTTAGTTCCACTGCCGGTCTTCTTGCAGTAGGTATTTTATTAAGTTGGAATAAGAGCAAACGTATTATTAGGTTGAACTGTATGAAACTTGCTGTGTTTCTAGGTCAAAAATATTATCAATCAGACATTGAACAATACAAGCACTATTAAGCAAATTTGGGCATAGTCTATGTAATGATACACTCCACAGCCATTTGCAATAATGCTGTAGAATAGTATTTAATAACAGAGATTTTGTACAAAATATAGTCTTTGGAACCAAATAAGACAAACAAAAGAAATAGGTTAGCAAAACAGTATAAACAGTGCTATTTGTTTAGAATTTATTTATGCATAGAAAAATGACAGCATAATTTATATCAAAGTCTGGCATGCATTCTCATTTTTCTTCATTGCTTGTGATGGCTTCTAAGTTGGTTTAGTAAGATTCTTTTAAAGCTAGTTTTAAAGTAAGTTTCAGATGGCAACTGTGTGCAGCTCTTAGTCAATTCAGAGTCTCTCATAGATACCCAAAAATGAAGATACATCCCTCAGGGGGCACTGGAACAATCCACAAGGGAGGTAGCAGGCTTGGATACAACTGAAGGGCATTGGATAGTGGTATATACCTGCAATCCCAGAATACCCAGTACTTAGGAGGTCGAGACAGAAGGATTGCAGCTTGGAGTCCAGCCCTAGCAACTTGATGAGGCCCTCAACAACTTAGCTAGACCCTGTTTCAAATTTTAAAAAAAAGTGCTGGGCATGGTAGTGTATGCCTGTAGTGTCAGTAAATACTTGAGGGGCTGAGATAGGAGGATCACAGATTTGAGGACAGCCTGAGAAAGTAGTTGAAACTCTAAGCAACTTAGCACAACCATGTTTCAAAAATAAAACTAAAAAAGAAAGAAAAGGGAGGTTATGGTATAGCTCAGAATTAGAATGGTCCTCAGTTCAATCCTTAGTATCACAAATAAATAAATAATTAATATAGGGTTGGGGGAAATAATTCAGAGGTAGAATGCTTCAGTTCCCTCCCCTAAAGATAAAACAGTGATATAAGAACCTGGGTGGTGCTCAGTAATTTTTTTTTTCTGAAAAGGAGGTGATAAGCTAGTAAATTTGGGAATCTATGCTAGATCTCATTAATTAAATATTTATTCCTCTCCTATGGCCTCACATCTGCACAGAAGGCTCTCCATCTTTTTCACTCCCTTATCTCTTCCTGTGAGCCCCACCCAGCTACCAGTGGAATTTCTCTATCTCAGCCACTTCTAGCCATTCAGTATCACTAGAGTGACCAACACATCCTCACTGGTTAGGACTTTGGTAGATTCCAAGTTCTATGTCCCAGGAAGTCCCTCAATCCCAGGTGAGCCAGGAAGTATAGTACTCCTAGCACTGATCTGATTTAGCAGAGGTCATCGTGAACGTAAGAATGAGTAGTCTGCCAGGCTGCTAGTTTGTAGGGCCCCAGACACCTGAGCCAAAGCCAAGGCGGGTGATCTCTGGCTTACAGTCTCTGGCAGGTCTTTGAGAACTGCCTGTAACTACACTTGATGAGATAAAGATGGACTACTTGGCTCAGAGTAGACGATTCCTTTAGCTTGGGGCCACATTACCAGAGATCGGTTAGCAGGTGGACTCCTAGTCATCTTCGATTTGCAAATGTAACGGGAAGGCTGGACTCGTGGGCTTTCTTAGCTCCCTGCTCTGCAGGTTGATTTTAACCCTCAGCAGATTCCTTCCTTCCTCTGTGAACACAAGTCACCTTTGTTTTCAGGGCACGAAGCAAGCGCCCAAGTGAATGATGATCATGCCCTAAGTTAATGGTACTTCCTTCATTTTCCATATGCAAGAAGTGAGAACCCTCTGATCTCTTCTTCTGAGAGGCGTTAATAGGCATCTTTTAAGAGACAGTTTCTTAGCACTGTTAATATTAAGCTGTTATTATGGCAAATGAGCTTATTTTTACTTTCAAATGAAAATATAAATAAGTAATAAGTAAATATTAGCAGTCGCAGTTCCATAATGAATAAGGACAGAATGTGTAGCTGAAAGAGTGTGTGCCCATTAGAGAGGCTGGGAAATTAACATTTGTTGACATTTTCCTACTCTTAGCTTTAATGTAAACTAGAGGCAATTAAGTTATACTCGACACATTTCCCTTGTAAATATTTTCCCTTTCTCGATATAGTAACCAAGATGCCTTACGACGGTGCCATATTAGCGGGCTCCAAACAGGAAGAAAGCCTCACCTGTCACCTGCCAAGGTAAAAATAGAAAGCCCGAATGCTTGAATAATTCAGCGTTCTCCTCTCCCATTTCTCACCCACGTCATGACTATGCTACTTGCCATTCCTGGTGCCTTAAGCTTTGTTTGTTTTTGGTTTTTGATTTTGTTTTTGCGCTGCCGATCTCTAGGTAAATCCATAAATCCCCACTCAGAGGAACATGAATTACCCAATACTTGAATGAGATGAAGACAGAGACAAGCTTGAATATTTAAACGTGTGGCACGTATCTTTAGTCATAGATCCTTCCAGGCTCCAGCTCATTTTTTTCCTTTGATATCTACTACGGCTATAAAGTCCCAGTTTATCATATAACATTACAATTTATGGTGTAACCAGCTTGTGTACTGACTATAACCCCTTCATCAATGCCACTGTAAAGAGTTTATAGTCCATAAATAGAAGAGCAAGACGGTCTCTGCTCCTTGTTTTACCCACGACACAGCACTTCAGACATGCCAGCCTAGTTATTTGTTTTACATGCCGGATGAGTTATGAGAATGTGAGTGGACGTGTTTCTGTGCCTCTCCAACATCCAGAGACAATTCAGGGTCACGGGGGAAATGAACAGTGCAAGGCTGGCTGCAAAGATGCACGGTGATGCGTCTGTGCCGAGTGCATCATTAATCTATAGGTAGGGAAAGAAAATAACAAAGCCCCCAAATTCTAGTAATTAAGAACAGGCTCCTTCTCTTGGAACCAACCAACCGTGTAATAATGTCACATCTTAAATTAATGGAGATATATAATCCTACAGTGTTTACTATTGTTCAGTCATCTGTTCCACAGGCTATTTGTATCAACTCTCTACCTGGAGAAAGGCTTGGATTTGGGGACATACAAAGAATATTTCAACTCTAGTGCTGGCTGTCGTCTGGCATGTGGTTTCAGGCAAATCTCTAATTCTTGTTTGATTTTGGTACTGGGGATGGAACACAGGGGCATTATACCTCAAAGGCACACCCTCAGCCCTACTTATTCATTTATTTATTTATAATTCATTTATTTACCTATGGTGCATTGTCGTTATATACTACAGTGAGCTTTGGAGTGGCAAATACATACACGCAGACAACATTAGTTTGGAATTTCCTGCAGGTTCCCCCACCAGTGATAATTTTTACATTGATACAGATAACTTCATGTATAAACAAAGGACTATTTAAATAGTCTTCATCATCAAATGTCTCCTTTCTTCTCCCCATCCCGCTCCTCAAATCCTTCTTTTTCACCCACTGGTGTCTCCCCTCATTTACCTGAAGTCCTCTTTGTTTCCCAATTTCTCTCTAGCTTCCACATATAAATAAATTAAAAATAAATATGACCTTTAACTTCCCGTGACTGGATTTTGGAGATCATCCCAAAGGAACAGAAAACAGATAACTATGGGGATACATGCATTCCCATGATTGTAGCAGCGCAGTTCATGATAGCCAAACTATAGAACCAGCCTAGGCGTTCATCAACAGACAACTCATTTTAGTTTTATTTTGAAACAAGGTCTCCCTAAGTTGGCCGTGGCTGGTCTCTAGCCTGAGATCCTCCTGCCTCAGCCTGCCAAGTACTCTAATTCTAACTGATGCTTTCCTCACTCTTAAATACCAATATAATTTTAATTTCCTCAGTCTTTTATCATCCTATAAATACTAGGCCGATGTTGCTGGTGATACTGCTGATAACAGCGACTGAGGGTGGTGGTGCTGATAATGGTAAAGATGATGATCGTGATAATAGTAATGGAGGTGATTAACAGTGGTGACCAGAAGAATGACTTTATGACTGGGCACTTTTAAACATATTATGCTTGTTTGCTATCTAATCACAAACACCTTCCTTTACATTAGCGAATACTAAGACTCGGAAAGCTCACAGGGTTTGGCCACAGTTATATAATGTGTGCACCAGTGTGGGATTTGAACCCAACAATGATGAGACAGTCCTCTGTTTTAGTTAGACCATTATGCCACCTTTATTTAAAGCGGGGTTTAAGTTAACACACAATGAGTCCTCCAGCTCTGCTGGTTAGCAGTAGTGAGAGTTGAGACTGCTACTAGCAAGAACTTGGGATTTTGAAGAGCCTTTTAGTAATATTTCAGAATGTTCCAGAGCTAACTAGATTTTGAGAAAAATCCTTCTGGTAAATGGAAAGGCCCAGTGGAAAGTGTCCTGACATCACGGGATGCCAAAGGAAGGATAAAGGCCCAACTTTAATTATGGGTGCACTTGAACATCTTCATTCTGAACAAAGCCAGCAGCTCAGGTGAACCCTGAGGGATTTCCAGCCAAAAGCTGGTTAATCTCCAGTTAAACAGGGCCATTATCTCTCACTCCCCGGGAGAAAGTCAAGCAGAACTGATTTGATTAACAGCAGATTAACCTCTCTAACACAGCCATCCTGGGTTTACACCTGTCACTTTAGTATGACAATTTATATTTATTCTAAAAGCCATGAGACAGTAAATTAAACATTGCCCTAATTAGAAAAGTGTCATATGTTACAGAGAGGAAGCCACCTGATCTAATTTTCCATCAGGCCCTGCACAAAAAATAACGTGTCAGTGTGGTAGTAGCAAGAGCCCTGTAAACATCAGAACTCTTGGGAGGAGAGAGATCCGGGATCCGGACTGGGGATCAGTTACATTTTAGTGTTTGGGAAGGAGAGATTCAGAATTCAATCCATTGAACATTGATCTGATCCCTGGAAGAGTACTTAGCTGGAAACCAGAGACGAGCTCTGCTCATAGTGGTCCTGAGGAGAGAGAGAGGAGGGAGGGAGGGAGGGAGGGAAGGAAGGAGAAAGAGGGAAGGAGGGAGGGAGGGAGGGAGGGAGGGAGGGAGGGAGGGAGAGAGAGAGAGAGAGAGAGAGAGAGAGAGAGAGAGAGAGAGAGAGAGAGAATGAGAGAGAAGCTTTGATTCAATTTGGGTTAAGAGTAAATACTCAATGGTGCAAAGGTACCCAATGATTACAAAACACTTTGCCAGACGTAAAGGAATAGTAGCAAGGAGATAGGATGCACAGCATCCTGATAGTGAGGCAACACCTGGAATAGTCAGGGAATCATTGTTTAGCAAAATATGAGCCTTCAGAAAGGTAAGAGTCCTCTCGTGATGGGATTCTGTGCCAGGAATCTCACTGTTTAAAACTTGAGTGGCACAGTCCTGTAATTCTGATACTTGGGAGCCTAAGACAGGAGGCTCATAGGTTCAGGATCACCTTCAGCAACATAACAAGACTCTCAGCAACCTAGTGAGACCCTGTTTTAAAAGAAAAAAATAAGAAAAGAGCTGGAGGTATAGCTTAGAGGTAGACTGCTCCTGGTTTCTCTCCTTAGAATCACAACACAACTGATATGTATTATATAAATCTAAGCATGGAGTTTCAAGAGTTCATTGGTATGTCTGTATTTATCCATGAAAAGAACACTCATGTCAGTGTACGGAACAGTCCTAGATTTTGTTGTAGTTTCTTCAGGCTTTCCCCATAGAGGTGGCTTCTCTGATCTCTGTCGCCAGTGTTTTTTAAATGTTGTTTTGGGGTTTTATTGGGGGGGTGGGGGGAGTTTGCATGTTTGTTTTTGTTACTTTTGAACTTTACATATGGAGCTATACAAAATTTGCATCTGACTCTATTTGTTCAATATTGTCTGATAGTATTTTCTGGTGGCTTTTGGTTTTATTCTTTTTATTGCTGGAAGGTATCTCATTCTTTAATATACCACCATTTATCTTTACCATTCTAATGCTTATAAATATCAGATATATCTAATGCTTATAAATATCAGAGTTACGATTAGTCACAGATAAATAACGCTATGGCAAACTTTCTTGTACATGTCTTTTGGGGGATATCATTGCTCATTTCTGTTGAGTTCACACATTCAGAAGTAAAACTATATCCACGGGTATGCACAGCTTGAATAGATACTTACAGTTTTTCAGAATCACTGTATACTATACAAACAATGTCAGGGAATTACAGCTGCTTAACCTTCTTACCTGCCCTCAGTATTGTCAGTCTTTTAAATCCAACGATCCTGTGGGTGTACAGTAATGTCTTATTTTGGGGTATTGTCTGGTGACTAATAAAACTGAACATCTCTTTGTAAGTTAGCTGATTATTTTGGCATTCTATATTGTAATATTTCCATTCAAGTGGTGTGTCCACTTTTAACCGAATCTACTATTTGTCTTTTTTGCCTTTAACTTTGTAGGGTTTCTTTATATATAGTGATGACAAGTTCTTTGTCAGATATATTTTGCAAATGTCTCTTTCCTGCCTGTGGCTTGATTTTTCACTCTATTAATACATCTTTTCCATAAAGGTAGACTGGGAAGAAAGTTTTCAGTAGTGATTCATATGATTAGTTTGTTATTCAAGAGTCTACTCGGCTGCAGGGTGGATGGGGAAATGTAATGGTTTTACTTATTTTTGAGGTACTGGAGATGGAGTCCAGGGGCCTGCTATATCCAAGATACACTCCCAAACCTATTTTATATTTTATTTGGAAACAGAGTCACTAAGTTGCTGAGAGCCTCACTGAGATGATGAGGCTGGCTTGGTACCTGTGATCCTTCTATCTCAGCCTCCCCAGTACTAGGATTTCAAGCATGCACCACCATGGTTTAAATTTACAATGTCTTCCTAGTCATCATGGAAACTAGGTAGTAATGTTGAAAGCAGCACTTGGTTGTAATTTTATCTTTAGAGAAATCCATTGTAATGGTTTTATCTAGGTGGTGGCCAGGGCCAGTAGGTTGCTGCTAGATAAGTTGGGTTACTGACTGTGAAGCCTTGGGGATTATGTGTGATTTCTCTCTACCTCTGGCTTCCATAATGTGAGAGCAAAGCTTTGTGCTTCCCATGGACTGAACCCAAAATCTCCAAGCAAACCATGAGTAAATAAATTTTTCTCCCTCTAAGTTGTATGGTCAGTTCTTTGGATGATAGCAGTTAGGATGCTGTCAGAGATAGAGATATTTATCTGACATTTATTACTTGCTTATTATGAGCCAGGATTCTTAGTAAATATTGTACACTCTTTATGGATTTCATTTAATAAAATATAATAGGAGAAGGGGAGTAAGTATTTCTCCATCACACAGAGAAGGTAACTAAGAGGACCAAGTCCACACAGAGAGGCCATATAGAAACCAGTACTTGAACCCAGAACTGACATTCAGATCCATGCCTTTAGTCATTTTGTCCTCTCTGGGACCCAAACAAAAGGCTCCTCAGGGCCTCTGCTGCAACTCCAGAGTCTCCTTCTCTCTTACAAATTACTTCTGCTTTCAAAGTACACAAAAGAAAGCAAGATTATCAGAATACTGGTCTTTCTTCTTCATGATCAATGCACTGGAAACTGCTCAGAAAGATGTCATGGGATTGGGTACCAGACTTCTGGTCAAGCCAGAATGGGAGGAAATCCTCAGATACAACAACCCATTCTCAAGAAATAAACCAGCAAGCTTGATCATTCCAAGCAAGACTTTACAAAGAATCAGGCTCATATAACTCCATAAATTAAGATGTTGACAAACTGGTCTTCATCAATTTTAAAAATGCTTGTTCTGGGTTCAGGGTGTAGACCAGTGGTAGAGCACTGTATTATCAGCTCCTATTATAACTGAAGTATGCATGAGGCCCTGGGTTTCATTCCCAGCACTGTGCCAAGGTTACTAAGAACCTTCTTATAAACTTCCTTGGTCGTTTGACATCTCAGACATATCTCCTGTGTGCTGGGGCAGAGCAGCCCACAGCACAGGATCCTGTGCTTGGCACAGCTTTCTTAGTATAAGGCTGACTACACAGCCTTACCTCAGAGTAGAGGTCAGTGTAGGCTACCAGGTCAGGGCTAAAGAATAACAAGGGACTCACTGTAGCACTCACTGTAGCTGACACTTTGCCATCTGCCTGTCTGAGCTCTTTAAGAAACTTGAGAATTTTTTTTTTTTTTTTGGTGGTACTGGGGTTCCTGGAAGCCCTTCTACCTCCAGGCTACACTGCCAGACCTATTTTTATATTTTTATTTGGAAACAGGGTCTCTTAAGCCAGCGCGGCTGACTTCGAACCTGCGCGATCCTCCTGTCTCTGCCTCCCAAGCGCGGGGATTACAAGCGTGCGCCACCACGCCCGGCGTGAAACTTGAGAATTTTATACTGGGAAAGATAAGCCAGTCTCAAAGAGAGCAGTGTTGTATGTTTTCTCTCATGCTTTAGAAGCTCAATAGAAACTGGGATACAAGGGTAACTTCAGAGAGAGAGAGTCAGAGACTTCAAAGGAATAGTAGAGGGGATTTAGGGAAAGAAGAAGGGGATTAGGGGTAAAAAGAAAGTAATAGTTGAAATAATGATATGCAAATAAGTTAAACTACCAATGTCAATCTCAAGGGCATGCATGAGGAGGGTGTGCGCCCCAGAGGAAGATTCCCCAAGAGCTGTGAGCGTGTGTATTCCTATCATCGTATACCTCAGTTTGATGTGCGATGGCAGTGCACTAATAAATGTAAAATAAAAACCAAATGAACAAAAACACAAGCGAAGACATAGAGAATTAAAGCCTCTTACTAAACAAAAAAGAAATGGTTAAGAAAGAAATCCTGATAGAAACATACTGCTCACCACCCAGTCCTTGGGTCTGAGGTGCTGGATGTAAACATACATTTTCCAGATGACCAGTAACTCCTAGGCATTTAGTGTAGACATGAAAATACATGTCTACATAGAAATCAACACTTGGATATCCTTAGCAGAATCATTTATGAAAACCCAAAATTGGAAACACTCTTAATGTCCATCAGTGTGTTGATTAATAAAGTATAGTATCTACAGACAGTGGAAAATTATTTATAAAAATGCAAGCAGTTTTGACACATGCTGTAAAATAGATGCAGTGTAATGTTATGTTGAGTGAAAGACTATATACTGCCCAAACATATGAAATTCTTCTTAAAAGGCAGATCTTCAGCAATAAAAAAGTAGATCACTATCTACCTGAATCCAGAATGAATGTGGGGATTATCTGTAAATGGGCATGGAATTTTATAGGGGTGTCAAAAATCCTCTTTAAACTGGATTATGGTGATGGTTGAAAAGCTCTGTAAATTTACTAAAAACCATTGAATTTCATGATTTAAAAAGATGATTTTAGCCAGGTGTGGTGGCGCATGCTTGTAATCTCCACACTTGGGAAGTGGAGACGGGAGGATAACGCAGGTTTGAAGCCAGCCTTGCTTGCTTAAGATACCCTATTTCCAAAAAAATATATAAAATAGGTCTGGGAGTATAGCCTGGAGGTAGAAGGGTTTCCAGGAACCCCAGTACCACCAAAACAAAGATGATTTTATAATAGATAGATGCTTATAAAATTATTAAAATATATAAATGGAAGAAGAGAGGAAGGAGGAGACAGGGAGGAATAGAGAGAGTTAATGAGTATGTACAGAATTTTATCAGTGACTCTCAGGAACAGCTTCTGGGTAAGTGGGTGGTGAGATGGGATCAGGGGGGATTGTTCTCTTCCTCACACCTTTTTATGATTTCCCTGTTTTATTTAAATATTATTTTTGTGATACTGGGGATGGAACCCAGGGGGATTGTACCTCCAAGCAACACGCCCAGCCCTATTTCTTTTTAGCCATTTTTTTTTAATTTGAAACAGAGTCTCATGGAGTTGCAAAGAGCCTCATTAAATAGCTGAGGCTGCCTGAAAACCCTGATTTTCCTGTCCCAGCCTTCCAAAATGCTGGGATTACAAGTGTGTGCCACCATGCTCAGCTTAAATCGTATTTTTACTATAATCAGGGGGAAAGGTACTGTCACCTGAGCCTACTCATCAGAATGGGTGCATCTCTGTGAGGGAGGATAAGACCATCCTACCCTCATCCTCATCCCTAAAGTTTGATAACTATAAGCAGCAGGCCAAGCACACTGTGGTCGAGGCACTCAGCATATCCAAGTGGATGTTGAGGCATATTTCTCTCAGTGCCCCCAATAACCAGATGAAGCATTTCTGCTCTTGAATGCTTACGTCCCACGCTTCCAATTTCCCAGGGCCATGGCCCCCAGGTCTTATAAGAAGTGCTTCATGTTCCATGCTTGAGAAAAATCATGCCGTTGCTATGTAAGGTCAAGACGGTGCACCTGTTCGAATCTGCTCGAGCCCCCAAGAGAAATAGCCCTGCCAAGGTTTTCTCGACATCTCAGACACTTCTTGTGTGAGACGCTTGCAGAGTCTGGCACAATATTTTAAAGCTGTTCAGTAGGTGAAGGCCCTTTCTTAGAAGGAGGACATTTTTCTACTTGCATTGGGAAAATGTCACACAACACAGTAAATTCTCATTCTAATACATTTCCTGGTCACTGTGGAGAGGGGCCATGTATCAGCTATGTGGGTGCGACTTGGGCCATTGATAATGAAGAAAATAGCGATAATAACAAATATTAACACTGAATTCACACCACATCGAGTTCTGTGTTGAATGTTATACATATATATGTATATGCATGTATATGTGCGTGTGTTGTTTTATTTAACCCTTACCAGAGCAGTATGAGTTATGATCTATAATTCATTACTGAAGAAATGTACTCAGTCAGAAGAAATGGCTCAGTTAGTAAGCACACAGCCATGTTTAGGTCTCATATCTGTCTTAGTCCCAAATCTGTGCTTTCATTTTTATTTGTAGCCAGCAGTGCTATTAGCACTCCTACTTAGAAGCACAGGCAGATTCTCACTCTGGTTAGAAATGGGATGAAAGCAAGATTAGCAAAAAACAACACCCAAATGTTCATTTAAATTTTCTTTGGGGAGGTGACTCAAGAAATTACCTGCAAGTTTGTGGCTAACAAGAATTGGGAATGTTCACGTCCCAACTGATTAGGTTGCACTGGTGGAAACTGCTCCTAGTGGAAAGCCTTTTATCTGAGTAAAATGCACCAGTGCTGGTACGATGAAAGTTGGTTGATGTAAGAAAGAGTCAGGTTTACTAATGATACTAATTCTCTAGCATGAAAAGGCTGCAATACACTGAAGTCTATGTATGAAGATTTTTCAGTGGAGTCAGGCATGATGGTGCAGCCTGTAATCCCAGGACTTGGGAGGGTGTGATAGAAAGATTGTGGGTTGAAGGCCAGCCTCAGTAATTTAGTGAGACTCTCAGCAAGAAAGAAAGACCCTGTTTCAAAACTACTACTACTACTACTACTACTACTACTACTACTACTACCATTAATAATGTCCATTGGTCATATGGTAAGATAAAGTTATAACTTCTGAGATTTTGTTTCCTAATATTAAGTTTTGTTCCATTGTTTACAACCCTTCATTTAAAATAGACCAGGCTTCCAACACTTGAGGAGAGGAAGGTCATAGAGGTAAAATGTTGGGTTTCATTCTAAATTCTTTAGAATTAAATGTTGAAGACTTGTCAAGTTTATTTTCTCTTGCCTATGTTAGATCTTTTTTCAGAGACTAACAAGGGAAAGATAGAAAGGAAGACAAAGGGTTTCTGTTAAATGAAAATACTATCAATAACATTAACAACAACCAAAACATTCATGTGATATACCTTAAAATGAGTTCAGAATAATTATACACATTTTATAAAAAAACGCAGAAGTCAAAAGGTACACAATTATCCAGGCGTGGTGATGCTCACTGGAAATACAAGTATAAGTATGTGGGAGGCTGAGACAGCAGGATGACGGGTTCAATGCCAGCTTCAGCAATTTAGCATGACCCTCAGCAACTTAGTGAGGCCTTTTAAAAAAAAAAAAGTAAATACTGCTGGGGGTGTATCTCAGCGGTAGAATGCTTCTGGGTTCTAGCCCCAGCATCCTCCTCACCACACACAAAGGTACACAATAACCACATTTGATGGTTGCTCATGAAAAGATAAATGGGAGTAATAGATTGATGAATATATGAATAATGAAACCCTGTAGTACACAGGTTACTCTTCTAGGAACCTAGGAAGAAGATGCCTCAAGATGCGCTTCTCTGGCTTGGATCCGGATTATCCTCCCACAAAGCTCATGTGCAGGGAGTGTACCCGGGTTCAGAGGAGAGGCATGGATGGGCATGGTGGGTCACTGAGGCATGACCAGAGGGCTTTATCTATTTCTGGCCACATTTTGTTTCTCCCTCTCTGCTTCTGGCTACTAGCCATGACTGAAGCAGATTATTTTTCTCCACTACATGATGCTGCCATGATGGTTCTGCTTTAAGCTGGTCAACCATGGACTGAGCCTTGGGAACTATGAGTCCAAAAAGGCCTTTCCTCCTCCTAATTGTGTTACATATTTTGGTCATCGCAATTAAAATAAGAGTAACACATGCACCAACTAAGAATTCTAAAAGAGAAGGAAGAAAAACAAGTTAGAATGAGAGGCTGCTGTGAGCCTCTGAGGAAGGGTCCTTAGCTATGTCCAGTCCCTTGGGTCTACAAGCATACTGATTTGTGGGATCAAAAAATACCCCATCCAAAGGAAGGTGTCCAAAGCTACAGGACACTGAGCCATCCAGTGGGCCTCCATCTGTAAACATGCTCTTGACATCTGTGGATTCAACCAAGCACAGATAAACCATATTAAAAAATACTGTGTGGAGCTCACTGGTAGAGTACATGCTTAGAATGCATGATTCACACACACACACACACACACACACACACACACACACACTGATTAATTTTAAAAATTACATCTAAATTTCTTCTTTTGTGATGTGTCTATTTAGTTCACTTATGTGGAAGACAGGGAGGAAAAGGGTCATGGGGGAAGTCTAGAAGAAGATGGAGAAACCATAGATGAGCAATAAGGTGGCCAAACTGAAGGGGATAGGAGGGTGGAGGATGGAAATTCCCTAATTTGCATGGCTACATTCACAAACATATCAAAGTCAATCACTGTGTCAAAGATGAGAGGGAGGGAAGGAGAGGGAATGGGGTGGGAATTAAGGAAAGGCTGAATGAGTGATGCATGCATGAATGCCTCTACCGTCATGTACTCCATTAAGATGTATGAGTACAATGCACCAATAAAGTGTTTTTAAATTACATGTGTTCTGAACATAGGTAGATATTTTTCTTATCATTTTTCCCTAAACATCTATTCACATAGAATTTATCCATATAAATTCTATATGGGCACTGTGTATAATATAAAGATAATTTAAAGCATTATGGGAGGATGTGCATAGGTTACATGCAAATCCTATATCATTTTATATAAAGCACTTGAGCATCCAGCAATTATGGTACCAGTGGGTGTTCATGGAACCAGTCCCCTGTGGAGACTGAGGGATGACTGTTTCCTGGATGAAGCTGAGCCAGGCATCAGGCCTTTTGTAGGCTGATGGGGTTTGTTCCTGTAGAGGACATCAGTAGAGAAAGCTCTGAGGTGTATAAGGCAGAAAGCCTGGGAAGAGTCTGGTGAGCTCACTGTGGACACAGAGAGAAGGTCAGAAAAATCCAGAAGACAAATTTCTGATTCAAAGAAACATTAACCTTCAGACTTTCAATAACCAGAAGCCTGTACCCACAGGAAAATGTGTAGGACTTCATCTCCAGTCGAGACAGATGTACACAGCTGGTGCCAGGAGTAGTAGAGTCCATCCCAGCAGAGTCTAGTCTGGAGAGACAATGATGAAGAAGTAAGAAACTCTCCTTCCCTAAGTCATGTTAAAAACACCCCTGTGGTGTCCACGTAGCCCCACCGAGAGTTTGTTGGAAGAGCTGCTCCATTATAGTGCATGAAACTCATTAACTGAGGTTATCTCAAATTGACTTAGATTAAGAGTCCATCACAGGCAATTCAGGGACTTCTGATAAAGTTAATTTTCATTATTAAAGATTTATAAATATAGAATTTCCATTATATATTTCCTGCCTCCAAAAGTCCACTGACACTATTGAATTGCTAGACCCGTGAGATACTTTGCTTTCCAGTAAGAGACTCTCCTTGGATGAGACAATGTGACCATAGGGCGTGGGGCTTCTTAGAGGTAGGCAGGTCCAAACGTCTCCTGTTAAAATGGGCTTTCAGAATATGGGTGGTTACAGGGCCCCCATTTGTAGTTGCAGATATACCCCCAACAGCTGGCCCATGCCCCCTCTATAGATCCTGGGAAGTGGGGGACAATCACCAGCCCTCTCCTACATTTTGTTTTTGTCATCTCTCCACCTTTGCAAGAGCAGATAAATGGACCAAGGCAGTGCTTTTGACATTAGAAGAATTTTTCTCTTTGGATTTCTGCTTTTCACTCTTGTGTACAGGAAGGATAAATAATGTTGGAACATAATAAAAATGCTTTCCGTCCCCTGAAGCTAAGAAAGCATTTTAATGTAGTGAGTGATGTTGCAAAACCTTCTTTATCCAGAAACAAGAAGGAAAAGCTTTTTAAATCTTGCTGCATACACAGACCTGCTATGTTAGAGATGCCTCCCCAGAGATGAGCAGGAAGGGCTTTGTTTATGAAGAACTGGTCTTGTTCTCTCCAATCACTGAGTATTGAGGAAAAAGGGCCCAGATTTTCATGGCATGACCCCTACTCCCTCTTAAACCACATCTTATAAGCCACATATTTCCCTCCACACTCCCTCCAGGCAGACTAATCAAATGTTAGGCTCTTAAGTACCTTGTATATGTAGCTCTCTTGGCCTATAATTCCCCTTCCTTTCTTCCTTCCTCTCCTTCCTTCCTTCCTTCCTTCCTTCCTTCCTTCCTTCCTTCGTGCTGGGGATTGAACCCAGGGGCATTTTATCTCTGAGATACACCTCCAATCCTTTTGTTTTTGTTTTATAAACAGGGTCTTATCAGGTTGCTAAGTGTCTCACTACTTTATTGAGGCTGGTCTTGAACCTGTGATCCTCTTGTCTCAGCCTCCTAAATACTGGAATTACAGGCATGCACCCCAAAGCCAGGCTTTTCCTTCTCTTTCTCTGGATAATGCTCATTTAATGCTTTAAGACTCATTTCAATGTTCTCATGTTCTCTCCTGGAGAAACTATATTCTTTGATATATCAGTCCAAGAGCCATGGGCTTGTCTTACAGGTACCCGGAAACACTTTGAGTTTTCTTTTGAGAAGTATTTTATGTCACTTATTATACATATCTCTTTATACTTCCCTGGGATAAGGAGTCATATAAGCTAAGATAAGGTGTGGAACTTATACAGGCATATATTGCATCAACCAAGCCAAGAAAGTTGCACAAATTGAAATTGATTCCAACCCAAAATGCTGAATTATTTGTGTCTAAATTTCTGGAAGTCAGGTGGTCATCGTAAAGGTTTGAGTCCTAAGAGCCTTTCTCTTTCCTGGTGATAGGATCAATGTATCCTCGAGCCCCTCGGTTGTACAGGGATATCATCTCTCTGCCCTTTATGTTTGAATAAAATTATGTCCAATGTCCCATGTGATATAAGTTAGGAAACTCCACCCTTAATCCCCACCCAGTATTTCAAAGTGATTCAGAAATGGGATATTGGACTCCTTTAAATTTCTGTAAAAAATACAGGCATGGTGGTATATGCCTATAATCCTAGTACTTGAGACCCTGACACAGGAATATCTCAGGTTTGAAGCCGGTCTTAGCAAATTAGTGAGGCCTTTAGCTGCCGAATGAGCCCCTAGTTTAAAAATAAAAATTAAAAGGGCTGGGCATCCCTATGTGGTGGTGGTACATGTCTGTAATCCTAGTACTTAAGAGGCTAAGACAGAAGAATCTCAGATTTGAAGCCAGCCTCAGCAATTTAGCAAGATCCTGTTTCAAAACAAAAAATTAAAAGGGATGATGGTGTTGCCTGAAGGTAGAACACCCCTGGGTTCAATTTCCAGTACAAAAATAAAGGGGTTGGGGGGTTTAGCTTAGAGGTAGAATGCCTCTGGGTTAAATCCCCAGTACCGAACACATACACACACACACACACACACACACACACACACACACACACACACACATGCAAAAAAAAAGAAAAACAATACCAAAAAAATCTCTAAAAGTTTATTGTTTAAGTCCCATTTTCCCATGGAATATGGAGGTTCACTGCTATAAATGGTCTACAATGCTTGTTTTCAGGAATTTGAGCAGTAAAAGAGAAAGAGAATAGGTTTTGAGATTAGCATGCCAAACTCAAAGTCAGGCAATTAGGTTGGGTGTGGTCTCTGCAGATTGAGCAAAATCTCAAGAAACACAATGGAAGATGGGTATAATGGTGTCATAATTGTACCTGCCTTGCAATGGGGTTATGAAGCTCTCACAGATTAAATGAATCCCTATATGCAAAGGGTTTAGAGTAGTGCCTGGGCTTAGCAAGCACTTAATATGTAATATCTAATGTCATTGTATCTCAGTGTCAAGAGCTGTGCTAGGCACAGGGGAATTCAAGGTGATAGAAATTTTCTCAGGACCCTGGAGGTAATGGAGTTCTATTTACTATTCCAGTATTTAAAGCATGGCCTAAAGTGCTATCGATGAAGTGACTCTTACATAATGAGAATACTAAATACTAAAAAGATAACGAGCTCACAACATTTCTCCAAAAGAAAGCCAATTGCTTACTCGATTGTTTTAAGTGGCTTATGTGGTTGCTATAGATTATGAATTAAGCCCAATTTTTCAAGCACAGGATTGTAGTTGTTTTTGTACACATACATAAGAATATGTTCTTATATTTTGTTTTGTTGTTTGTTTGTGTGAGTTTGTGTGTGTCGTGTGAAAGTAATACCAAGGATAGTAATGTTTCGTGAATGTATATTTTATTTCCCTACTAATTAAAGAATACTTGTGCAAAGCCCTGTCTCATGAAATGCAACAGAACTTACAGAACTTGATGTATACAGCCACAAACAGTCAAAACGAGGGATTTTCAACATGGTTAAGTAACACCAGTGATGAGGGTCATCCAGGCTGACCCTTAGTGAGAGCTGTCAGGTGGTGACCATGCTGAATGCAAGTTAAAGAATTCAATTTTTATTTCAGATTATAAAATCTGCACATATTTTGCAGAAAACATAAAAAGCAGGAAATTCTAAAGGGAGAGATAAATTTCCCAAGTCCTACCACCATTATAAAATAAAAATAGTGTGATACTGTGATCTGGATTATTTAAGTCTGAACTCTAATGTGTGTGTGTGTGTGTGTGTGTGTGTGTGTGTGTGTGTGTATACTTGTATGTGTGCATAGGTGTGTTTTACTACATATTAATATCGAGATAAAACTATATTGTTTTATATTTTGCTGAGTTATCATTCTCCATATAGTGTGTGTGTGTGTGTGTGTGTGTGTGTGTGTGTGTGTGTGTGTTTACTGGGAGTTGGGCCCAGGAGAACTCTACTTTTGAGCTATACCCCCCAGCCCTTTTTATTTATAACTTTGGAATAGCGTGTTGCTAAGTTGCTCAGGGTCTTGCTAAGTTGATGAGGCTGACCTCAAACTGGTGATTCTTCCTGTCTCAGCCTCCCAGGTACCGGGATTACTGACATGTACCACCAGGCCTGGATCCACACCATTTTAAATCAACCCTGAGGTAAAATGCATACACCTGAAATTTACCCATCTTCACCTTACATTTCATGAAATTTGCTAAATATATATGAGCACATAATCATCACTATTATCAATATCTACAGAAATTTCTAGCTAGAGAAATTACTATCTACAGAAATTTCAATGTGACCCTACCCCACTCAGGAAATTCTGCCAACCCCACTCTCAAGAAACTGGTGATCGATTTTTTGTCATGAGAGATTATGTCTGTTTGGTTTAGGGTTTCATCTAAATGGATTAATTTAGCTGGAATTTTTTTTTTGTCTTGATTCCTTCACTCACTAAGTTTTGCTATTTCTGTGTTTGTCAGAAATTCATTTCATTTTATAGCTGTGTTGTATTCCATGACCCAGGGATACCACAATTTATTCATTTACCTGTGGTTGGGTCATTGAGTTGTTTCTAGGTGGGAGTATTATGAATAAGGGTGCCACAAATATTCACATCAAGCAGAGGTCTTTGTGTGAACACATTTGTGTTTCTTTGGGATGAATTTCTAGGAGTGAAATTGTTTGGTGACATGGTAAGTTTATATTTAACTTGATAAGAAATCTCAAAAATGCCTTGAAAGTTTGGTTTAGTGGCCCAAGTCTATAATCCTAGTACTTGGTAGGCTGAGACAAGAGGATCACAAATTTGAGGTGAGCCATGGCAATTTAGTAAGGTCTCATTTCAAAATAAAAAATAAAATAGAGATGGGGCTATAGCTCAGAGGTATAGTACTCTCCTAGTTTTAATCCCCAGTGACAAAAATATTTTTTATTTTAGATATAAATAAATAAAATAAAACTGGTATGTATTTCAGAGGTAGAATTCCCCTGGGTTCAATCCCTACTGCCAAACACACACACACATACACACACACACACACACACACACACACGCCTTGAAGTGTTATAACTTTTTACATATCCTAGACATTCCAGTTATTTTGCACTCTCCTAGACAGTTGGTGCCATCAGACTTTTCAATTCTAGCCAACCTAATTGGTATGTGATAGTTTGCTTCTTATACGTATGAATCTTACAGTGGTTCAATTATCCATTTACCTGAAAACTAATGATATTGACCATCTTTCATGTCCTAATTGTTTTGTTTAAAAATCATTTTGTTTTTAATTTTTAATGTTTCATATTCTTTTTTATCGGTGCACTATAGGTTCACATTATAATGTGGATCATATGGACAATGGCACACATTCACACAGTACTTGGTGCCCTCTCTCCAGCTTCCCACCAACAACGAGTGTCCAGGTTGACCATGCTACATTCATACCTATACATATATTCAAATGTAGCTACTCCATTAATCAACCTCAGCTTTTTTCCTCTCCTATCCTTCCATTCTAGCTTTGCTGAGGTTTCCCCTCCATTATCTGGGGTCCCTCTGCTATCCCTAACACTCCCTAGTTTGGGCATATTAGAGAAAACATAAGTCCTTTCTCTTTCTGTGCTTGGCTGATCTCACTTAACATAATGTTCTCCAGGACTTTCCATCTTCTTGCGAATGACATGATTTTGTTCTTCTTTATTGTTGAGTAGAATTCCATTGTGTGTATTTTCCATAATTTGCAATACATTCATCTGTGGATGGAGACCTAGGTTGGTTCCATATTTTTGGCTATTACAAATTGTGCTGCTATGAACATGGGTATGCATATGTTACTGTCATTCTCTGATTTCAACTCCTTTGGAAAAATACACAGGAGTGGAAAAATACACTGGATCATATGGTGAACCCACTCCCAGTTTTCTAAGGAATCTCCACACTGATATTCTTAGCAGCTGAACTAGTTTGCACTCCCACCAACAATGTAAAAGAGTTCCTCTTTCTCCCATCCTTAGCAGCATTTGTTTTTATTTGATTTCTTTATGCTTGCCTCTCTGATTGGGGTTAGATGGAACCTCTGTAGTTTTGATTTCCATCTCCCTGATGGATAATGATGTTGAGCATCTTTTCATGTATCTATTGGCCATTTGTACCTCTCCTTTTGTGAAGTGTCTATGAAATTCAGTTGCCCATTTCTTGATTGGGTTATTTGTTTTGTTAGTGTAGAGTCTTTTGAGCTCTGTATATTCTGGATATTAGCCCTCTATCAGAGTAGTGGCTGCTAAAGATCTTCTCCCATTCTGTAGGCTTCCTCTTTAGGTCTTTGATGGTTTTCTTTGATAAGCAAAAACATTTTAGTTTTATGCCATTCCACTTGTTAATTTTTGTTTTAATTTCCTGCACTTTGGAGGTCATGTTGAGAAAGTTACTACATCTGCCTATATGTTGGAGTCTTGAGCCTATGCCCTCCTCTATAACTTCACTGTCTCTGGTCTAATTTCTAGTCTATCTTTGATTCATCTCGAGTTGCTTCCTGTGCATGGTGAGAGGTAAGGATTTAGTTCCATCTTTCTACAAATGCATAGCCAGTTCTCCCAGCACCATTGGTTGAAAAGGCTGTCTTTTCTCCAGCATATGAGTTTGGCCCCTTTGTCAGACAATTGACTATAGGTGTATGGGTTTGTTTCTGTATCTTCTATTCTGTGCCACTGATCTGCATCCCTGTTTTTATGCTAATACCATGATGTTTTTACTATTATTTCTCTGTAGTATAATTTGAAGTCAGGAATTGTGATGCCTCCTGCCTGGTTCTTATTGCTGAGGATTGCTTTGGCTATTCTGGGTCTTTTCTTTCTCTATATAAAATTTATGACTGTTTTTTCTAAGTCTATGAAAAATGTCGTTGGTATTTTGATAGGAATTGCATTGAATCTTTAGATCACATTTGGCAGATGGCCATTTTGATGATATTTATTTATTGCCTATCCATGAGCAAGGGAGATCTTTCCCTCTTCATGATCTTCTTCAATTGCTTTCTTTAATGTTTTATAGTTTTCATTGTAGAGGTATTTTAAATTTTTGGTTACGTTTAATCCTAGGTGTTTTATTAGTTTTGAGGTTATTGTGAATGGAATTATTTTCTTTATTTCTTTCATTGTGGATTCATTGTTAGGATATAGAAAAGCAACTGATTTCTTTAGGTTGATTTTATATTCTGCAACTGCTGAATTGGTCAATCAGCTCTAGTAGTCTTTTGGTTGAGTTCTTTGGGTCTTCTAGGTAAAAGATAATGTCATCTGTAAACAAAGATCATTTTAATTCCACTTTTTCTGTTTGAATTCTTTTGATATCCTTCTCTTGTCTTATCGCTGTGGCAAGAGTCTCGAGGACTATATTGAAAAGGAGTGGTGATAGTGGGTATCCTTGTCTTGTTCCTGATTTTAGAGGAAATTCTTGCAGTTTTTCCCCATTCAATATGATGTTGGCTTTGGGTTTATTGTATTGCTTTAATAATGTTAAAATACATTCCTTCTAAGCCAGGCGTGGTGGCACACGCTTGTAATCCCAGCATTTGGGAGGCTGAGACTGGAGGATCGCGGTTCGCGGACAGCCTCAGCTACTTAGTGAGGCCCTCCGCAACTCAGTGAGACCCTGTTTCAAAATAAAGAATAAAAAATAGGTCAGGGGGTGTAGCTTGGAGGTCAAATGCCTCTAGGTTCCATCCCCAGGCCCACACACACACAAAAAAATCCTTCTATTCCAATTCCAATTTTCTGCAGTGTTTTTAACATGAAGGGGTATTGGATTTTTATCAAATGCTTTTACACCATCTATTGATATGATCCTGTAGATTTTGTTCTCAGTTCTATTTATTTGGTGAATGACATGTATTGATTTGCATATGTTGAACTAGCCTTGCTTTTCTGGGATGAAACCAACTTGGTAATGGTGTACAGTTCTCTTGATATGGTTTTGAATGTGTACAGCTAGTATTTTGTTTAGAATTTTTGTGTCTGTGTTCATCAAGGATATTGGTCTGTGATTTACTTTTCTTGAGGTATCTTAATTTGGTTTAGGTATTAATGTGATACTGGCCTTGTAGATGGAGTTTGGGAGAATTCCATCTCTTTCAATTTCCTGGAACAAGTTGTGAAGTATTGGGATTAGTTCTTCACTGAAGGTTTTGTAGAATTCAGCTGGAAACTTGTCTGGTCCTGGGATTTTCTTTGATGACAGAATTTTTATAGCTGTTTATATTTCTTTACTTGCTATTGGTTGGTTTAGGCTTTCTATGTCCTATTGGTTCAATTTAGGTAGGTTATATGTGGTTAGAAATCTATCAATTTCTTCCATGTTTTCCAGTCTATTGGAGTATAAAATTTCAAAATAGTTTCTGATAATCTTTTGGATTACCCCACTGTCTATGGTGATGTCTCCTTTTTTATTTCTGGTTTTAATGATTTGAGTTAAAATTTCTTTCTTTTGGTTAGGTTGGCCAGGGGTTTTTCAATCTTTTTAACCTTTTCAAAGAACCAGCTTTTTGTTTTGTTTATTCTTTGAATTATTTTTTTATTCTCTATTTCTTTTATTTCTGCTCTGATTTTAGTTATTTCCTGCCTTTTGCTGGCTTTGGGATTAGACTGTTGTTGTTTTTCTAGGTCTTTGAGTTGTGTCGTTAGGTTGTTTACTTGGCGACTCTCTGTTCTTCTTATGTGGGCACTCAATCCTATAAACTTTCCTCTTAACACCTCCTTCAAAGGTCCCGTAGGTTTTGGTATGTTGTGTCTCTGTTTTCATTTAATTCCAGAAATTTTGTTATTTCTCCCCTTATTTCTGATCTTAACACTCATCATTCAATAGTGTATTATTCAATCCCCATGTACTTAAATAGTTTATTTTGGTCTTCCTTTTGTTGATTTCTACTTTCATTCCACTGTTGTCTGAAAAGATGCAGGGAATTATATTACATCTTTTTCATTTGCTGGTGCTTGCTTTGTGGATCAAGATGTAATCTATTTTGGAGAAGGTTCCATGGGCTGCTTAGAAGAATGTATATTCTTCTGTTCCTGGTTGAAATATTTTGTAGTTGTCTATTAGGTCCATTTCGTTTATTGTTTTGCTTAGTTCTGAAGAGTCTTTACTCATTTTTTTCCTTGAAGATTGATTTAGTAGTATGAGTGATGTGTTGAAGTCTCCAAATATTATTGTATTTGGGTCTATTTGAGAACTGATGTCCTGAGGGTTTGTTTTACAAATGTGGGTGCACCCACATTTGGGGCATAGACATTTACTATCATTATATCTTTTGTGAAGTGTTCCTTTTAATAAAAGAAAGTGCCTGCTTTGTCTCTTCTGATGTGCTTTAAAGTCTGTTTTTTTGGATACCAGCGGTGCTACCGCTGCTCATTTTTGGTCTCCATTAGCATGGTATATCTTTTTTCCATCTTTTCACTTTCAGCCTATGAATGTCTTTAACTATAAGGTGAGTTTCTTGCAAGCAGCATATATTTGGATTATGTTTTTAATCCACATTGCCAGTCTATGTCTTTTAATTGGTGAGTTAAGTCCTTTGATGGTCAGGGTTATTATTGGAATATGATTTTGGTTTTCTATCATTTTATAATCTATCTTCTGTTTGATATAATGTTATTTCTTCTTTGCTTAGTTGCCCTGCTGATCAACTTCATCTCTTCTCTGATTCTGAAATTTGCTTCTTTTTGCTTCTTTATGGTTTATATCTTTATTTTCTCTAGTGTTGGCATTGTATTCATAAATTTTTTGAGATTCTGCTTATCTTGAAACACTTTTGTTTCCCCATCAATTTTGAATAATAACCTTGCTGGATATAACGGTTTTGGTTGGAAGTTGTTTTTATGCAGGGTCTGGATTATATCATACCAGTCTCTCCTGGCATTCATGACATGAGTTGCAAAGTCTGGGGTGATATTTGTTTTGTCCCTGTATGTCACCCATTCTTTTGTTCTCAGTGCTTTTAAGATTCTTTCTTTAGCCTCTATGTTGGTCATTTTGTTTATGATATGGTGTGGGGAGGTCTGTCTTTGATCTTGCCTTAATGATGTTCTATATGTCTCCTGTATGTGTATATCTAAGTCTCTTTCCATGTTTGGAAAATTGCTGTAATTATTTCTCTTAAGAGATTCTGAATACCCTTCATCTGTACCTCTATTCCCTCTTCAATGCCTTTTATCCATAAATTAAGATGTTTCATGTTGTCCCTTAGTTGTGGGATGTTTAGGTTTTGTTGCTTTAATGACTTCTGTATGCTGTTGACTGTGCTTTCAATTTTGAATCAACTGTTGTCTAACAGTGATATTCTGTTTTCCATTTCATCTATTCTTTCAGAATTTCTATTGCTGTCTTCATTTCACTTATGAACTCTTTCATTTTATTCCAGGCCTCTTTCTGATTCTTTCTTAGTGTCTCCATTTTCTCTTTCATTTTCTGTACACTTGCTGTGAGGCCTTTCATCATACTGAAGATCAGGACTCAGAATTCTCCTTCTTGCATTTCTTGTAGGTCAGTATTTGTGATTTCCCTTATTTCCTCACTATTCCTAGGTCTCATATTTTTATGGTTCTCTGACTTGTTTTTCTGATGTATTGGCATCTTCTTTTTTGTGTGTGACTTTGTGGGTAATATGTCTAATCCAATCTTTTTTTTTTTTTTTTTTTTTGGTGGTACTGGGGTTCCTGAAAGCCTTTCTACCTCTGGGCTATCCTCCCAGACCTATTTTATATTTTTATTTGGAAACAGGGTCTCTTAAGCCAGTGTGGCTGGCTTTGAACCTGCGCAATCCTCCTGTCTAATCGTAACAGTAGAATTTTAGAGGTGTTAGCAGTTTCATGCATGTGTAAGCACTGCTTTTTTTCAATGGTGAGAATTAGGTAAGGGGGAGAAGCTGGGGTGATGGGTACAGGAATCAGGTAAAGTTGAGGATATGATTAAGTTGAGTAAGAATTTACATATAATAAGGTAGTCTCTGGTTGAGAATGAGGGAATGTTAAATAGTAGAATTCTTGCAGTTAGTACAGAGTATTTGGGTATGGAGATATGATATAGCTTGAATACAAAACAAGGAGATACAGTAATGAAAAAAAGTTTTGAGAGAAGAGAGTAGATAAACTAGAGGGAGGAAGTTTGTAAAAGGGATGGGGGAGGGAGCAAACAAAAGTGCATAAAGTAAGAAAACAAGTTACACAAACTAACAATTACAAATCAAAGACAAAATAAAACAGCCAAAAGAAATAAAGTAAAAGAAAGAACAAAAACAAAAAAAGAAAAAGAACCAAAATAACTAGTGTGAAAAAAAACAAAAAACAAAAAACCAGCAGTTTTGCTAATTTACATATATAGGGCCTAGGCTCATATAATATCTGTATGTCTTCACTGTGGTAGATTCTGGAGTATATTCCAATGTCTCTCATTTGCTCCATGAACTATTGTCAGCTTTTGGATACACTGTAAGAGTGTCTGCGCCCCTCTCTCACCTCTGACAGCTTTGAGGTAAGGTGTCAGGGTGTCGGGTGTCCCTTTCAGTGAGTTCCATGTAAGCTCAGGGTTCTGTTTCCCCACCCTGGAGTCTGGGCTTTCCAGCGCTGTGCTCCATGCCCTCTTGCCCTGGGCTCTGTGTATTTTGGCCTGGATTTGTGCTTTCCGCCCTGGACTCTACTATCTCAGGCTTTGTGCTCTGTTCCCACTCTGGGCCTGTGCCTCCCTACCCACACCAGTAGAAGGTGTCCAGTGTAGTCTCGGAGTGACCCCTGTAGCCCTGTGCAGGTGTTGTACCTTGAGCACTATGGGCCTTCCCCGTGTCTCTGGGGGTCCTAACTGGAGTACCTCCAGGATGGACTGCCAGGTCTTAGCCTGTGTGTGTGGGTCCCACAATGCTCTGGGTACTCTTCTGCTAAGTATTGAGCTCAACGCAAGCAGTTGCCTCCTTTCCTGTGGCCTGGTCTCTAGAGGGCACAGTGTGCTGCTGCAGGTGCTGCCTCTGGTGAGTGAACTAGATTTCGGATCTTTTTCTCTATCCCTGAAGTGTGGTGCTGGTCGCTTAAGATGTTGGAGCTCTGTTATTGCTTTCTGCTGTTCAAGTTCTTCAATTTCTTGTCAGAATTTCTTGGGGCTGTGGAGCTGAAGCCGGCAAATCCAGTTTGGGTGGTGGCCTGAGATGGTGCTGACCGCCACACCAGGTCAGTCACACACTAGGGCTCTTCACAGTGCATCTCACGTTCAGAGTGTCGGATTTTCTTTCACTGTGGTTCCTGTTTGTGTTTTTGATAATGAATATCTTCTGCTGCTTTTTTTTTTTTTTTGTCAAGACTCTGCCTTTTTGGTAGTTGAATTTTATTTGTTCCAGCTACTGAGATAAGCTGTTCCCACAGTCACCATTTTGTATCTCCCTTATTGTTTATTTTTATATCTTTGTTGAAGTGTCAAATCTCCCTGCTGTCAAGATATTCATCTACCTTACTTCTCTATATGTGTACAAATATTTGTCAAATATTTGCATTTTAATTAATTTATCAGTTATTGCATGTTCATCTAACAGTATCTCTAAAGGAGCAGATTTTCACTGTGATTAAGTCAAATTCATCATTTTTTAAGTTTAGAGTTAATGCTCTTTGACTCTCATGGAATGCTGTCTACTCCAAAGCTATTGAACTTTTATCCTATGCTTTCCTGAGGTTTTAGTGTGAAACCCACTTTTGGTTAATGTTATGTACTGTGAAGTTCATAAGAGTTCGTTTTTTTCCACAATGATATCCAGATGTTCTGGTAACATTACCTTTCATACAAATTACCTTGGCCTATTTATTAGAAACTAGTTGATAAGAACCATATGTGTGGATGCGCTGTTGAGTTCCAAAGATCTCAACACTCATCCTTGTGCCAGTATCTATTCTGCTCCTATTTCTGCCCACTGCATCAATTATTACAGCACTTAATAGAAAGTTCAAGTCAGGTGAATCCTTCAGCTCTGTTCTTCACCCCCTACACTGTTCAGGTTTTTCTAGATCCTTTGGATTTCCACACAAGTTTTAGAAGCAGTTAGTCCATTTGTATGAAAAATACCCTAAGAGTAAGGGTTGCTATAGTATTCAGTCTATGAATAAACTTGGGGATAAGCAACCTCATTATAGTATTGACTGAGTGTCCCAGTTGATGAACCAATTGATTATCTTTATTTTCTCTTGGTTATGTTTGGCCAAAACTTTTTTTAAGGACATTCATATCTATGTTTATGATATATATTGATCTGTGGTTTTTCTTTTTTCTTGTATATCCAAGGTATTTTTTTTTTTGGTGGTACTGGGATTCCTGGAAGCCCTTCTACCTCCAGACTACACTCCCAGACCTATTTTATACTTTTTTATTTTTGGAAATAGGGTCTCTTAAGCCAGTGCGGCTGGCTTCATACCTGCGCAATCCTGTCTCTGCCTCCCAAGCGCGGGGATTACAAGCATGCACCACCACGCCTGGGCTATCCAGGGTATTTCTAAGACCCTACAAAGAGCTGGTAAGTTTTCCCTTCTCTATTTTTTGAGAAAATAAAAATGAACGAGGTCATATTATTCTTCTATACATGTTTTGTGGTATTCACCAGTGAAGCCATATGAACCTAGGATTTTCTATGTCAAAAGCTTCTAGTAATGAATCCAATTTTCATTAAAAATTGGTCCTTTGATGTTTTCCATCTTTTTTCTGGAAGCTCTCATAATTTTTGTCTTCCAAATAATGTATGTTTTTTTTCTGAGTTGTACAGAAATTTTTACAGACAAAATTTTTTCACAGTATTTGTTATATTTCTCATTTCAGTAGTATCTTTAATAAATATTTTATATATTATGATGTTGGAAACCTGTTCCTTGTCTTTTTTCTTAATTGGTACAGCTAAATGTTGAATCCATTTTTGTGATTTTTTCCCCAAGAATTAAATTATGGTTTTATTGTTTTTCTTTATTGTTTGTTTATGATTCAATTGACTTCTGCCCCTATTTTTTATATTATCTTTGAGACTTCTACTTACTTTAGGTTTCATTTCTTCTTTATCCCATCTTCTCCTTAAGATAAAAGCTAAGACCTTTCTTCTCTTGTAATATAAGCATGCAAGGTTATACATTTACTTCTATAAATGACTTCACATAAGCTTTGTTTTCATGGTCATTTTTTTGCAGTACTAGGGATGAAGCCTAGGGGCACTCTACCTCTGAGATAAACCCCTCAGTCCTATTTTTTATTCTTTATTTTGAAACAAGCTATTACTGAGTTGCAGATGGCCTCACTAAGTAGCTGAGGCTGTCCACAAACTGCATCCTCTGGTCTCAGCCTCCCAAATGCTGGTTTTACAAGCGTGCACCACCGTATCTGGCTCATGGTCGTTTTGTAATGTGTTGTTTAATTTCCAAATGGAATGCTTTCCAAATATTTGGACATTGTCCAAGTATCTTTCTGATACAGGTTTATAACTTAATTCAATTTAGTTAGAGAACATTTTCCATTTAATCAAAATCCATTCAATTTGTCAAGACTTTATGTGAAAATCTCGAGAAATCTTTACTTTGAAGATGTTCTAGCTTTCTCACTAAACCATCATCCTTCTAGAGTCACCTGTTTAATGCCTCCAGATGATAATTGAAGACTTTACTATTTTTTAAGTGACTGAACGCCTTCTAGCTTTAAATTATATCTGGGAATCTTTCAGCCTATGTATATATGGTCTCGTGATCAGAAAACAACAGGATCGCTTTCTGGGCATTTTTGTGGCATCTTTGTCCAGTATAGTTCCCCTCCTTTCAAAACTACTCCTCAACCTCCTGGAACATCAGCTTTTCCAAATATCTGTTGTTCTTCTACTGGGTCTTCCTAATTTTCTTCTACCTGTACCCATTGTATGAATAAATCTTTCATGAGGAAGCTAGAACTCAACTCATATTTTTCCCTCTGTCAAGGATTCCTTATCTACACAACCCATCTGATATCTGAACATATTTACAGTAGGTTCATGTGCATACATTGTAGGTTTCTTGTTATAGTATAGAAGGCAAAATCAGTCTATGATTTTCTTTCATGTTTAGAACAGTGGAAGATAGAGTTAATTTTTACCAGGTTTAAGTGGCATGTCTCTTTTGGGCAGAAGCCTTAGGCAAGAGCATTCCTCAACTAAACCAGGATACAAAAAGGAGTTTTAAATGCTATTATCTGCTTCTGTAATCTGCTTCACTGCTGCATGGTATGAGGAAGCTGTCTTGGCCACATTGCTTCTGAGTAAAATCTGTCGCCTGTCCCAAATGAATGCCTGGTGTTCATCAAACAATGTAATGATTTTATAACCATAAAAACCCGACTTTTTCATACCGCCAACTCTGTAACTGAGGGATAGAAAAGGCAGCTGAAACTAATGGTTGTACAACAGTCCAGTGGATACTGCTTGTCCCTGCTAGTCGGTATAAAAGGGTGGCAGTACATGGGTACTGCTTTCTCCGGCTCTCTGGTAAATGTCTCTGTGAGTCACCTTGCTACAATACAAGATATTTGAGTTTTGAGCAATCCAGATCAAAATGGCATATATCCAGTGCCATTGGAAGGGAGTTGGTTGTGTATTTCCTTCATGTTTCTCAATGGGCTTTTCATCCTCCTGGTCACAGTAGGGCTGTTCTACCTCACACCAGTGCCACAGCATCTGAGGAAGAACGCTGAGGATATGTTTATTAATTTTTCTTAAATATTATTAAAAGTTCTATGGATTAAACATAATGAAAGTAACAGATTAAACAATGCTACGCACATATGCAAAATTATCAGTACCAGTCTCAATTGATGTGTATAAGGAAAGGGAGGGAGTAGAGTAAGGGGAGAGAGAAAACACACCAAGTGTTGTGGACATGTGTACGCCCATCACTCTATACTTCATTTGGATATATAATCACAATGTACCAATTACAAAGTATAAAATAAGGTTATGAGTGAGAAATGTGGAATACAATTTTACCTTATTTTCATGCATTTATACAGGTTCCAATATCTCATTATCATGAATTCATGAAAAAAAATTGACTTCTCAATCTATCTTTTTTTCTAAATATAATTCTGCTCTATCCCTCCTTTGAATCATTGATATTTCTATGGGAAGATTAAGGCATCACCCAGCTATCATCAAGAAATTTAAATGACACCTTCTGAGCAAATAATGTAATATAATTAATCAATATAATCTTTATTTATTTTTATTTGGTGCATTATAATTTTACATCATATTGGGGTATAGAAGGATGAAGAAAGACATACTCTTGATGTCTTTTCCACTGGGACCCTCCCTCTTGCTCACCCTCCCGGTACATGTCTGAGATTGGACTTGGTAATTCTGTATACATGTGTAGCATCATTTCAACTATTATATTCTTTATGACTCTTCCCCTTCTTCATTTCCCCAATCCTCCTCAGTCTCTCCACTGGCATCTCTGATGTTCTATGATGTTACTCTCATTTCCAAATATTTTCCAGCTTCCATATATAAAAGAAACCACACATCCACTCATTTTTTTTTGAGAATGGCTAAACTGTATTAGTATAATATTCTCAAATTTCATCTATTTTCCTGCAAATGTCATGATTTTGTTCTTCTAATTAGTACAGCTGCTATGGAGATCAGTGTGGAGGTTTTTCAGAAGATTGGGAATGGAAATATCACCTGACCCAGCAATAGCACTCCTGGGCATCTTCCCAAAGGACTTGGAATCAGAATGTTATAGTGATATGTGTATATCCACGTTCGTAGTAACACACTTTGCACCAGCTAAATAATGAAGCCAGTCTGGGTGTCCATCAGCAGATAAATGGATCACAAAACTTTGGTATAAACACAACATGGAATTTTACTCAGCAATATAATAAAGAAGAACAATATAATCTTAATGCAAGTGAATGTCCTTTAGAGATTTGTTTAAAGGGAAGACCTTCTCCTGACATGGTCTATGGAAATAGCACATCATACTGTAAGAATCTATACTATAGAATTACCCGATCTGGTTAAATATCATGTGCACCACTTCACATATGCGTCCTGTTTATGGTGACACTTGTCATCCAGTCTCTTAGCACTTTTGAAGAATAAAGTATTCTTCAAAATATTTTATTCTTTTGGAGAATAAAATATTCAAAAGCATAAAATATTAAGTATACTCACCATGCCATACAATTAAACCTTACTTTTGACTTTGGAGCCCATGATAATATTAATGCCCCTAAAACACGTTTAGAAAATAAAATATTCCCACATTTTCATTGGCAAATATTTCTTCCACTTAAGAAAATATTAGTTGTATTTCTAAGAACATAGCTTCTAGGTCTCCCGTGCAATTTTAATTTGGTATTGATCTATGTAGTGTTTAAACTCCAAACAAAAGACAGCATTATTGATAGACCATGTCAGGAGAAAGGCATATTTGTGTAACATATCCAGGTGTTCTTCAAAGACACGTATGAAAAGTCCCCCAGGGGAGTCATGATTCTACAAAGCAGGTTTTATTTTGGAGCCAGACTTTTGTAAACAAAATTTCTCCATTATTCTCATGTCAAGAGAATAGGATAGATTATCTTTATGGCAACCCTGAGTGACCCAGAACAGTGTGTGTGTGGGGGGGCATCTGGGAGATGTGCTTTAGTGGAGAGAGACCACTCAGATGGTTTTCCTGAGACTGTGTTTTATCCCTGAGTGCCTGTGCCCCACGGAATCCCTTTGTCACAGGTGAGCAGGAACAGCTGGCCACTGTAATTAGCACAACGAAGAGATCTACCGAGCAGAAAACTCATGTCATATCTAAGATCTGGGTCTCTTCATCCTAGGTTACACCTTGAGCTGAGTATTTTATTGCTTCTCTCTCACTTAACCTCCAGTTGCTTTGTGGTATAAACATTATTGTCCTGGCAAGGAAGGAAGGTTGGGAAAGAATTTCCATGACAAAAAGTAGAGCTACACAAATTTATTTAGGAAAGCAAGAAATGTGCATTCAAGGAAAAATGTGAGACATCTCTATAACAACTGAGGGCACAGGGCCTTTTTATTTATTGACTTTTAAAGTTTTTATTGGTATATTATACACATCCATCTTAATGGGGTACAAGATGGTGGAGGCACACATGCACACGTCTCTCATTGAGCCCTTATCCAGTTCCCGCCCCATTTCCTCCCCCTCCCTCCTTCTCACGTTTGGCTTAGTGATTGATATGTTTGTGAATGTCCATCATGAACATTAGGAAGTTTCCCTCTGCCCCCTTCCATCCCCTTGGGTAGGTCACCTTATTTGCTCATGTATGGTTTCTTCTTCGTCTAGAGTTCCTCCACACGGCCCTTCTATAGGAGACTTTTGGGAGGGGTGGGTAGGAGGAAGTAGGTGAGGATGACTTCAGTATAGTGGTCACGAGATGATTCAGGGTGCTTTAGCCATCTCCTAGGCCTTGATGGGAGATGTTATTCAAGGACTCTGTTATTTTGATTGTCATGCGGCTGGGCTTGCAATAAGGACATATCCTATTGGGGCTCCCTGGAGCCTCTCCTAGGTGCCTCCCAAGGCTAAGCGAGGCACCACAAATATAATTCCGCCTTGTAGCAGTTGTCCCCAACACCATAGACAGTGCTCGTGCAGGAATATGTAGACCTGAGCATGGCAAATCACCATGCATCCCTGGGGGAGGAGGTCCCATGCTATGAAGAGAAAGAGGCTCTTTTTGTCCTTGAACCCCTACGCTCTGATAAGGTGAGCTTGAGTTTCTCTTCATCACTGGGTAGACGTTCTTGCAGAGCCCAAGAGAGAAGTGTCAGGTCAGAGTGAGACAGTCAGCTGTGTCAGGTACAGTAAAGGACCAGAGAAACTAGGAGAAAGGAGGCAGAAAGAGCAGAGACCCTAATGAAATCGCATCCCAAATTCTGTGAATTCAGCCGCACATCTAGAACACCAGGCAATCTCCCCAGCTGGTATTGTTGCTATTCTGGTGAGATTGAGTTGTTTTGCTCTGTTCTCTTAGTCATAACTATTTTTTGACAAAGACACTATCTGTTTGGCAGGAGATACAGGATCTGCTTCCCACATCCCTCACCAGTAATACTTACAGCCATCGGAAACACGGGGGCCGACACCAATGAGCACACGCCACACTTCGGGCGCCCTCATCTCTGCGAATCATGGACAGAATGCCTCGGGGACGCTGAGGTTGCTGCTGCTAATATCTGAGCTAACCACAGGGAGAGGGAGGCACCTTCCAAAGCCTCGCCCCAGCCGTCTTTCAAGCTGTAGCCTATGGGAGGGCTCTGGCCTCCTCTTCTCTTTTCTGTCTGAGTGGAGTTTTGGCAGACGCTCCTCAAAGTGTTTGTTTTTAAAATCTTCTGTCTTGCCTGAGTGAGCGTTAAACAGAAGGAAACCTCTCTCTCAAGGTGAAAAATTACTTTTACATTTTCCACTTAGGAAGCCGCATCTCCCTGCCTTGGCTGAAAAATAGCAAGAAGGCTGACCTCAGGGGCTCAGCGCAAAGCCATGACAGCTCTGGGCCGGGCCTGTCCATGGACAGACATCTCCCTCGCGGTCTCTGCCACCTCCCCAACTTCCGACTTATCCTTGTTTTGGTCTTCCCCGTACCCCTTTCCTTGAAGGTCTAAATGACTTTGAGAGCCTTTAGATAAACAGATCTCCACCGCGATGCCAATTTGTGCGGTGCTTTCCTATTGATTTAACTTGTAATTCATTTCTTTATTTCTGACACATTTCACTTACATTCCCAGGTACGGGTGAAGTGCTGAAGCCAGAAAACTGTAATTAAATAATCGGGCAGCTGGCAGGCTGGGAAGAGGCTGTGAAGCTACTATTTGTTTATATCTGCCTGCCTGGCTTATCCCTAAGAAGGGAGAGGTGGGAGTGTTGGGTGGGAATAAAAAGGCTGCTTGGCATAGACAGGCTTTATTTTGGTAAAAAAAAAAAAAAAATCAAAGTAGGCTTGGATGCTGAATTATGGCAGTTCCTTGAAAGTGCCTGCATGCCTGATTCAGTCAGCTGAGAGCTGGGGAGAAACAGGCCCACCATGTTATCCATACCAGAGTCTTTAATGAGACTGGGGTGGGGGGTGGGGGGACAACAAACTGCACACTGCACAGTATTTTTTCTTCCCTGGCTCAATCTATATTAAGTCGATAGCCCACTGAAACCCGAGGTTTGGTGCATTTTTTCAATTTAGTTACTGTCGATGTCTCTGAAAGTGCTGATCCCATCAAACTGCCCCTCTCCCTCACAGATTTCAATAACCTGAGAAAGAGAAATTCTATTAGCTGGTGATGGTACTTTAAACAAACAGCATGGCTTCCCCTCCCCCCACCTCTCATCCCCTCCACTGCCATCAGCCTAACTTCTGGCCTGGAATTAGACACCATATGAGGCTACCTACTGAGGAGTGTGGTAAGAAGACATTTATTTTATTTACGCATGAAGCAATGGGTGTAGTAATTGATGGAATGGTTATTTACAAAACACATGCATCATCTTATTCAAAAAAAGAAAAAGAAAAAGAAAAGAAAAGCAAACCAGCACCAACAAAAGGTGACCACAGAAGCATGGGTGGCTTCAGAAAATGCCAAGTTGGGGGTCAGCAAACTTTTCCAGTAAAAGGCCAGAGAGTAAATATTCTGTGCTCTGTGGAGTCACAGGCACGTTGGTTTCATATTTCTTCTTGCTTTTGTGGCGGATGCTGCTCTTTTACGGCCCTTTAAATGTGTTTTTAAAATACCTGAGCTCAAGCTGGGTGTGGTGGCGCATGCTTGTAATCCCCGCTGTTGGGAGGCAGAGAGAGGAGGATCGCGCTGGTTCGGAGCCAGCCTCGCTGGCTTAAGAGACCCTGTTTCCAAATAAAAATATAAAAGGAATAGGTCTGGGAGTGTAGCCCGGAGGTAGAAGGGTTTCCAGGAACCCCAGTACCAAAAAAAAAAAAAAAAAAAACACCTGAGCTCAAGGGCCACACAAAGAGAAGCCATAGCTTGATTTGTCTTTTTTCAAATGAATATGAGCCCCTGAACTCACCTTGAGGGGAGCCTAGAAAGCATTTGTCTTCTGTCCCTGAGAAAGCTCAGGGTTTCTAGATAGAGTCTCGGCTCTGATTGCTCATGATCACTCATCCCGGCTACTCCTCAACTTCTCCAAGCTCTGTCTTTCTCTTCTGGAATATATGAGTGACTGCTCCCTTATTAAAGTAGGGGCACTTAGTTGGGAAGAGAGCAACTCTCTTTTTTCTTTGTGTTTCTTTTTTTTTTTTTTTTCATACTGAAGATTGAACCTGAGGGCATTGTACCTCTGAGCTATACCCCCAACCATTTTTTATTTTGTTTTGAAACAGGGTCTCACTGAGTTGCTGAGGCTGGCCTCATGTCTGCAATTCTGCTGTCTCAGCCCTCCCAAGTACTGGGATTACAGGCACCTGTCACCACGCCCAGCTGTTTTTTATGTTTGTTTGTTTGTTTGTTCAAAGTTCTACCCCTAATGATTGCAATAGGACTTAGTACTTACCGAGTAAGATTAGTGTTAGTAAAATATTTTATATGAGAAAAATACAACAAACCATGAGCTTGAAAACATGGTCTATTAAAATGATAAAAAGCATAGACATTGTTTAGAAGAGAGAAGCAATAGTCTACATTTATTTCAAGATTATATAAATTAATGTCATAAGAATAAAACCATAGCCAAGTTCTGGTTAGAGATTAAACACCCCAAAGGCATCTTAGTGATCTCAGTTATTTGGTCCAAAATGGGTTTTTAGAATGCTGTGAGCAGAGGAAATTTTTCTAATGTTTGCAAAACTGTGTATAACAGAAAGGCAAGGGGAAAGTTGAGGGTTGCTGGAGATGTCAAGGGTACATCCAGGAATGGGGGGAGGGATGCAAATATGATGTAGAGCAGAAGCCAAGGAGCAGGGCAATGATAGTGAAAAGACTGGCTGCTCTCAACAGTCACTGTTGGAGGCTACATTCTTTGTCCAAAAATGCGAGCAATACCCTGTGTATTCTGAAGGTAATGTTTGGAAGCAGTTACCTCCCTTTTTTTTTTTATATTCTTGAAGGCTTTAGTAAGTAATTTTGCTTTTGTGTGGTTGAAGCATTATAGAATATATGGTTCATAAAGTGAAATTGCAAGTTTTTACCCCCCAATTATGGGACAAAGAAAGCATTGTAGAATTTAGATGGTACCTACATGGAATTCACTATAAAATTTTTCTTTAACATTTTCATTCATTTAAAATGTTATTAATTAAAAATTAGCACCAGGTATAGCGGCACACGCTTGTAATCCCAGAATTCATGAAGTTGAGACAGGAGGAACACGGTTTGCAGACAGGCTAAGGTACTTAGTGAGGCCCTTTGCAACTCGGTAAGACACTTTCAAAATAAAGAATAAAAAATAGGTCTGGAGGTGTCACTCGGAGGCAGAATGCCCCTAGGTTCCATTACCATTATGGCAAAAAACAAATTAACAATAGTAAAACCAAAAAAAATTGGTTCTCATCCTCTACCCTTACTCGTATAGAAATGGCAATAAAGAAACTTATCAGGCAGGATCATTGCAAAGATCCACTCAAAACAGTCTACCTCTTGGTACTTATAAAAAAATCATCATGCAAAGCTTCTTGTCAGATCTGCACTTAAGCAAATCTCCTATGATTAATTCTATTTTGTAATAGAGAATGCACACATCTAACAGTACCAAAGGGTTTGCAGTGAAGAGAACCCCTCCTTCAGTCTCAGGTTGCCTGTTATCACCTGTCCTAGGGTGGGGTCACATTCTTCCCCATAGCAGTAGAAGTGATGTCTCTTGCATCTGTAGTGATGCCTCCTGTCTTCTCATATCTAATCTGAGGCACTGGGGGCATCTTTTTTTTTTTTTCTTTGAATAAGTTTTGTAAAAGTTTTGTAAATTTTGTCAGTTTTTCTGAAAGAATCTTTTTCCTTTGTGATCTTCTCTATGGTATTTTTAAAATTTATTTGAGTATTTCATCTTTATTATCTCCTATTTCTCCCTGCCTTTGGGTTTATTCTGTTAGTCCTTTTCCAAAGCTAAGTTAGATAAAAATAACACACACACACACACACACACACACACACACACACTCTCTCTCAAGGAAATTTATCTTCCCCTTTAAATGTCAATATATAATATTTTAACTATAATTTAGTTCTGAATGTTTATATAGTGTCTTCTCATATGGCTTATAGGTGGCTTAAAATTAATTTTTAAAATTTCTTTATCTTTCTCTATGTTAGTAAACTAAAAGATTTCTAATTTAATTGCATTAAAGTCTCACCCAAAATGATCTGTAGAAAACTGATTATTTGTAAGCTGTTGATACTTGATTTATACCTTGGTGTATAGTAACTTCAATTGTGTTTCTTGGGAATCAGAAAAGAGTATATGCTTTGGGGTTGCTCTCTATAGATCCATTAGGTAAAATAAGAATGTGGAAATTATAGTTGGGTAGTGGCACAGCCTAGAAACAGTAATTAGAAGGCTAAGATAGGAGGAGTGCAGGTTCAAGGTCAGCCTCAGCAACTTAAATGAGACAAATGTGCAACTTAGGGAAGCCTGATTTGAAATTAAAAAAAAAAAATTAAAAGTGCTGGGGTTATAGTTCAGAGTTAGAAAGCCCCTGGGCTCAATATCCAGCACCATAAAATAAAATAAAATAAAATAAAATAAAATAAAATAAAATAAAAAGAATGTGGAAATTATGATACTTATTTTCTCAGAGCTTCATCTAAAACTAAGACAAAGCTATCTGTAACATCTTGTCATGTATGCAATGTTATATAACAAGACATAACATCTTATTCAGAGAAAAGGCTCTTAAAGCAGAGAGAGGTGACAACCAGATGTCCAATCAATCTTTGCTGTGACCTTATTCACATGTTATTTTGATGAATTGATTGCTTCCTGGTCTTCTTTATGGGAAGGAGAGTGCCTTTAGGTCAGGGGTGTCTATGCCCTGTATCGCTGTGTCATCAGATACACATAACAGGTACTCAGTCAATGTTTGAAGAATTAAAGGTGGTGACAGACACTTTCATTTTTTCCTGATAAGAAAAAATTGATTTATAACAAAAAGAGAGAGATTGAAGTTTCAGTTGACTTTATAGATACTAAAACAGGTTATCTTAGAATGAGCCTAAAATCCTCTTTACTAGATTTCTTTACATGGAGAAATCGATGGTCCACTCTTAGGTTTGATTTATGTGAGAACTTCCTAAGAGGTGCCATAGAGAAGGCAAAACATTTGCTGGGTGTGTCTTGGGGCTGAACCTGGGCTTTTTCTCCTGTAGGGGCAGAGAGGCAGTTTAGGTCTTTAGCAGAATAGAATAAAGTGGTCTGCCATCCTTTGACACTTAAACTTCTTAGCTTCATGACTGATATATCTGTCTGAATAGGATAGGGGTCTCTGAGTGGTGAAAATCCTATGTCCCATGGAGCTCTCTCTTCACCCAGCTACTAGTATGTTGGAGAGTCAGCCCAAACACTGCACCTCACCCTGCCACAACACAGTTCCCAGAGTGCATGGTGAAAGGGAGAAGGAAAGACCTGTATTCCACATGCTTCAGTGAGGTGAGCAGAAGATAGCATTTTGGGGGAGAAAGATTAGAGTTTGTCATATGTCTCATGTGAAATCTTTTGTTAAAATAAGAAAATTAGCCTGGTATGGATGGTGGCACACAGCTGTAATTCTAGTACTTGGAAGACTGAAACAGCAGCATCACAGGTCTGAAAACAGGCTCAGCAGGCTCAGCAACTTAGATTCTCAGCAACCCAAGTCTGTTTAAAAAAACAAAATGGAAAAACAGAGTGGGAGAGTAGCTTAGATGTAGAATGCCTAGGGGTTCAATTTCCCAGTACAACACACACACACACACACACACACACACACACACACACACAGGATAATTGTAATAACTAAAACGTAGCATTACATATATCAACTCTTTGAATTCTATTAATAACCGGATACCTTAGATTCTATTTTTTATTCTTGCTGGTATGTTACTTGCAAATAGTTGACGTAACTGAGGGATATGGGAGGGGAGAAGAGGGAAATTCCCTAATGTACAGGATATGAATCCATAAATATTTCAAAATCAATCACTAAGCCAAACATGAGAAGGAGGAATGGGGAGGGACTAGAGTGGGAATTGGGGAGGGGCTCAATGAGTGATGTGTGCATGTGTGCCTCTACCTTCTTGTACCCCATTAAGATGTAGGACTACAATGCACCAATAAAAAAAGATAAAAAGTTAAACAGAGTTGACAAGCGACATGCAGTTGGCTGTGAATAAACTTTAACTGTTGCCTCTGCAATGTAATAGCTTAGAGACAAAAACCTTGCTAAAGAGTTTTCTCTTGGACATACAGTGAAGGAATGACTTTGTCCATAGTAGGCAAGTGGTTTCCATAGCGAAGACACTATCTTAAGTAGCAGAGCCAACCCAACATGAAACACAAGACATTTTGTGTTTGGCTGAGAGTGATTCCTTTTCATTAAATTATCTGACTTGGGTTGGTCAGCATTCCAAACACTACACACACACCTCAGAGGAGGAGGATTGATTTTCTTATGGATCTGGAGATACATATATCTCATTTTATAGTGGCTGCCAAACAGAAGCATGGACTACAGGTCCTCAAGGCATCCTAGTGGGAAGAAGAGAAAGAAAGTGAGAGCTTGTTTCAGCTCATGGTGGTAGGAAAGAGAAGGGGAAGATGCCTTCAACCACACTTCCAGGGAACCTTACCCAGCAACCAAGTCCTGTCCCCAGTATGGAGGCCTTATCTACCACATGAAGTCTGGGAAACAATAAAAAATTTATTTTTATGGTACTGAGGATTGAACCCAGGGACATGTTACCTTCAACCTACATTCACACCCACCCTATTTTATTTTACTTTGATCTTGCTAGGCTCTTTTATTTTATTTTTCTTTTTTTTTCTCTTGATAAGAATCTCCTCCAACCTGTTGTCCTCCTGTACTGGGATTACAGGTGTGCACCATCACGCCAGGCTAAATAAACAATAGCAGTCTTGGGATCTTAACTCTCTCCTTACAAGAGTATATTCACACATGTGTAGGCTGGAAAAGAAACTGAGAGCTCTTTAAGCACATGTTTCTTGAATTGTGTCTGACTATACTTTTCATAATAAATGTCAATTCTACCCATTGTGTTGGGGAACATAAGGGTCATTCTGTGGGGAGGGGGGAAAGGACCAGGGGAAATCAAATATCTTTTCCAGCTCCAAAACAACTTTAAACATGTACTAATTGTTGTCTAAGATGAGAAAGTTCTTTTCCCAAGATTGAAAGTTTATACTGGTTGATACTAGCATTAGGGCTGATGCCTAAATAAAGTCAAATTTATGCTTAAAGTATAAATCCTCAGTTCATCTTCCCACTTTAATGGTATACGCCAATAAGTGATAAATCTAACACTTCTAAAGATCAAAGCCACAGTAAAAGCAGTCAGTGCTAAGTTTCCAAACTAAAAGTCCCCATTATATGCAAAAGAGAAAGTTTGTTTCACATAAGATGCCTTCTATATAAGAGATGACTATTATATGATTTAAAAAACTAATTACAGAAAGCCATATTCATGAAAAAAGCAGGAGACTAAGATCAATAAAGGGAATGAAATTATTTTCACAATTTGTTATAAGCCATGAGATGTTTTAGTGCCATTGACTAAGAATCCAAAATAGAAAAAAAAAAAATTCATGTAGAGCAGAACTGTGCGGCAGAAGACTTTTCTGTGCTGATTTCTCTTGATGCAAAAGACACAAAACTGGCAAGTAGAATAGGATCACGTTTAGTTGGCGAGAGTGTGTGTAGGAATTAGTTAACAACCAGACCTGCTAAGCATCACTTGGAGAGAGAGGAAGGACCTAGGTAAGGGAACTCACCTCTGCAGGGCTCCCCGACTCAAGGTGAGAGCATGTTTATTAATTGCCAAGTAATCTGATAACAATGAAGCTTAGTTGCCAAGACATTTAACAGGTTCTGAGGTGTCATATTGATCTGAACCTTACTCTGAAGAGCACATTATGTTGTTAGAGGGGGAATTAAAAATCAAAACACAGGCAAGGTGTTTAATGAAGAGCATTCCTCTTGCAAACAAGTGTTGTAATGAGTGTGTATTGAAAGTCAGGCTCCCTCCCATTGCATTTACCAACAGACCTTCTCTTGATAAAATTCATCCATGGTTCACAGAAGCCTCTCACCTAGTTTAGGATTATGAACCTAATTGCTTACGTGTGAGTGTGTTTGTGAGGTGTTGGATAAATTCAAACCCATGGTTTAAGTTACTAGAATGTTATAGAATATTGGAGTAAACGGGCTTTCGAATCTAGAAGGATAGAACTTAATTTCTCACTCGAAACTTAGGCCAGTGTTTAATCTCCCTCATCTGTGAACTGGAATCCCTGAGAGTATCCTTGCAGGTTGTTTGAATGAATGCTATTTTAAACTCCTGTCAAAATAAGAGAGTTGATGGCTGGTAGCTATTGATATTATCAGCAGTAGTATTAAACAAGGCCATGAAAAATAGCATATGCTTGTTGAGATGATTTTCTGTCAAGGATGCTGTAGTTTTTATTAATTCCATGTTGTAATATGATTTCACAAATGTAAACTCCCACATTTCAAATTTCATCAGTGTTGCCTCTTCTGGAACCTTTGTTCAGGCCCTTGTTAGGAAGGTCTTCGGTGCAGAAAGAAGACAGTCTTCTCATTCTCCTTGGCTTTAGGCCTAAGGCTGATACCCCAAAATCTGATATACACAATAGTCTTGGTAGCGATGTCCAGCCATTTCTGCGACAAAGCCACCACCAGCAAAAACCCAGCACTGGGTAATCCGAAAACCATTGCCTACCTTTTCTACATGTTAGGTTTTGTTCAAATTCAGATCCCTTATTGCCAACCTAGCCTGAATTTATCTAAATCAGAATTTTCTGTCTGGCTAACTTCCAAGTGCTGAGCCAGTGAGTGTACTCCAGCAAGATACCAAAGGTTTGCTGCTGTGGTCTTGCCAGAGGATGGGATTACACTGTAGGGCAGCAGAGGAAGGGCTGCCAGGGGAAAGAAGAGCATTAGCAGAAGCCCCAGCCACCAGGTAATGAGAGATTCAAACAAGCAGCCACAGGAACACATCCATAATAGAATTTCAACGAGATAAATTCCACTTTCTCCCCAAGTTTAGCCACTCAGGGAAGAAACAATTACCTTGTGAAAATGGAGTGCTCTCCCTATATCATCCCATCATTAAAATATTCAAATGAAAGGAACAACACCGTTATGAGCTCATTTGTAAAGAAAAATAACATTAATGCATTTAACACTAATGCATTTATCTCAGAGCGCCTCTCAGAGATGTTAAAACGTGAAGTTTATAAAATGTTCAGTGATGTTGAACTTGAATTGCAACCTAATGCTTGAATTGCTACATTTAACATTAAAAGCATGTTATTAATCTTCAATTTAGGGGAGAATAATTTTCACTCACTGTGCAGGAAAAAAAATCCAGTTATGATGGAATTCCATTCAGATCAAATTTGCTTTAATTGCAATTCTATTAAATTAGAAATAGACATTTTATCCTGATATGATTCTTTGATGTCTTCAGTTTTAATGCTAATAAAAGCATTATCACCGCAGGTGTGAGCTGCATTATGTACAATAATTAGGGCTTAAATTGAAGATGTGTCAGGCTACCCAAAAGTAATTTGGGAAACTAATGCAAGAGGAGTAAGCCAGGTGAGACTTTAGAAGCATTTTAGTTGTCCACACCTTTGCCAACATCCATTTCTCACTATTTAATTTAATTTTAATTTTTTATTTTATTTTAATGACAACAATAATTCCATTAAGTAGAATACCTCCAAGCCATGGTTAAACAAAGCACTATGAAGCAATTGAGTGGAACACTTTCTAGACAAAGAAAGGCAGTATAGAAGGATATTTAATAAAATGGAAAAATGTAAAAACTATGCATATTAAGTAAAGAAAAATCTATATATTTGTATTGTATCTATTATTTTCAAAATAAAACCAAATATTAAGCAGTTATTTTAAAATCTTTTTTTATTTTTATTGGTCCATTATATTCATACATCATATTGGGGTAAAAAACTTGTGTGGACATACATGTACACATCACTGATTTAACTACAAAGAAAATTATTTTAAAATCTTAAGTGGCTTGAAGCTCCTTAAAGAGGGCATAGGTCCAACACTGCAACACATAGGCACAGATCAACACTTTCTCAACAAGATCCCAAAGGCACAACAAATTAAAAGGTGAATCAACACGTGGGATTGCATGAAACTGAAGAGCTTCTGTTCAGCAAAGGAAACTGTCAAGAACCTCAACCGAGAGCCAACAGAATGGGAGAAGATTTTTGCCACCTACACCACCGATAGAGGACTAATATCTAGAATATACAGAAAACTCAAGAAACTCAACACTAAGAAAACAAAGCATCCAATAACAAAGTGGGCAAATGAACTAAATAGACACTTCACAAAAGAAGAAATTCAAATGGCCAATAAATGCATGAAAAAATGCTCAACATCAC